>NW_009729204.1:0-35227 GCF_000703405.1 Apaloderma vittatum | reverse complement strand
TTCAGCAGAGGTCCTAAACCTAATCCCAGGTTTGAGGCTGTGAGTAAACCCTACCATGAGCCACTTGGAATTCGGGAAGACAATTCACGTGCTTGAAGTTAAGTGTATATTCACATTTCCTTGTGAATAAGGGCCTGGAATTTCGATCCGAGGTCTCTGGTGGGAGCATGGAGTATCTGAAGTTGTATAATCACTGGGGGAGAACAAGTAGCGCTGTGAAAGCTGTTTCTGAAAGAGCCTCTTGTCCAAACAGGGCTCGTGGAATTCAGCCCAAACTTTGGCCTCAGTTTCCCCCTGGAAATGCAGGAGCTGCCCTGATTAGGCGAGAGAGGTGTCTTACCCAGCAGTTGTAAACTAAGCCGATGATCGTGCGGCAAACCGTTCGCCTGTATCTTTGTCTGTCTAGCCATGGTTGAACTTTCCCTTGCATTTTTAATATTCAAAGTTAATGTAATTTGTTTTAAAAGTTCTTTGATTGTGCAAACACTCGATCATCTCTATGAATTTATTCATTTGGGCATGCCTGCTGCTGCTGATAGGGTGACTGCTGTGAATATCATTATGCACATGTTAAGGCTGGCAAGACTGAGCCCCAGATGTGTAAACGTAGCTCCAGCTAGGAAATGTAGATGAGCAGTCGTATTTCCCCAGAGTATTGGTGTGTTGGATGCAAATAATGTCTTGGAAAAGGCTTTATAGTAAAACCTGCAATTATCCCTTGACTGAGTAATTTTAAAAACACAGTTTAGACATTCACCTTCCATGGCAGTGAAGAAGGACATAAAATGAAGACTATCTCAAGTTATCCCTGAGTCTGCGTGAATGCAGAGTATTGATTACAGCAGCTCTCCGGCCAACATAGTAGGCAGCTGTGTAGGGTAGGCGGGGAAAATACCCAAAAAACTAATTCAAAACCTATATTTTCTTACTTGGAAAAATGTATTCTTCAGACTGAAGGACACTAGACTATGGAAGTAAACTTTCAATTGTTTTGTATAAACGAAACCCTAGGCAAACTTCATAAGTTTTGTTCGTTTAAATTCAATATTCCATTCTCAGTACTAAAATAAGTAATAATATGTGATGAATATATTTCAGATTTTGAATGTAATGGTGGTTTTCTTTTTGTCTTCTCTTTTGGTCAAGTTTTACCAAAGGTCTGTCCTTTGGTGTGTGAAATGTGTTGTTTTCCTGCCAGTGCTTTTCTGACAATTAACGAACCAACCATAGTTCTAACAGCCATTTAGGAACAAATATTTTTTTGAAATTGAAATTTTAATTTTATATCACAGATCAGTGACTAGTAATTAAATAGAGGTAGAAGAGACATTGTTTCCAACAGCAGTTTCTGTTTGTAAGGAATCTACTGTTAACTGAGTATGTGTTGACTACTCTTATTAATCAATGTGAAGTGATAAGGCCAGGTATATTGTATAATGGTCTTAGACTTTCAGATTACATTATTTTATTTTTTTTAAGCTGTTGATAGGAAGAAATCAGGGTGACTTCAAACACCAGTGGTCTAGATGGTTCTTTTGCATTAATATTGAAATAGAGGCTTTCCTTAACTGCACACTTGAAATTCCTGACATTGTAACATTTCATGAAATCATCCACAATAACAAGTGTAACCACAAAATATGATTTTCTTTCCACCATGAGCATTTTATGTAAGCTGTCTTTTGTCAGTAAATGTTGAATTGTTAGTGCAAATATCTTCTTTTCCTGAGAAAGAAGTACAGATCATTGATTGTACCATTTCCTTCAAAATGAAGGGCACTGCATAGTAACTAAAAGAAATAAAAGATTTATAGTATCTTTTACAATCTTTCTTTCTCCTGTTTGCTTTTTTTGAATGGTATGGTTTTCCCCATTTTTTTTTGAAAACTTAATGATTTCTCACTGTCAGAGACAAAACAATCTGTTTTCAGTGACTTCACATGTCAGATCCATATCTAACTATTCGGTTGTGTTCTTGCTCCAAAGAGAGAGGAAGAATAATCTCAAAGCCAAACCATGAGCTGCTTAATAGGCAATAGCTGTATTAAATCTTAGGAAGATCTGGCCCGTAATTTAATTTTAAAAGTGGAAAATTAATTCAGCAGAATATCATATAGTATTAGTTGGCACCTGGGCTTGGCTTGTCTGCCAGCAACTGCTGAAGGAACAGATGTAGTGTCTGTGAGAGGGAGAAATGAGAGGACATCAGAACTCATGGGGAGTTTTTTTGAAAATCTCTACAACTGTTCGGTTTGTGTGATCTTGTGTGTTGTGGAAGCCCCAGGGATGGAGCGTAATCCATGTTCTACCTGCAGCAGGCATGGGGGTGTTTCTTACTGAAGGTGATGAGGGTCGTTCATTGTAGTAAGGTATTATATCCATAGGCTCATGGCTCTTAACTTGTCAAAGCCTTTCACATCGATGATGACAAAGACGTGACGACAACAAAACACAATGTACTGCTCCCCAAGATCCTTACCAGAAAGAGCTATCTGAATCTTGCACAAAAGCAAGAATAGTTTGAGTGCAACTATCCTGAGGAAATTTAGCAGTACCAACGTGAAACTTCTGCCGAAAGTAGTGGTGGAGATCTTAGCTCTTCTGTGGTTTGCAGCTTCCTTCACAGCCTTCTCACAGGTGTGGCAGAGTGAGACAAATTCTTACAACACAGACAGCAGCTTTTAAGGCTCAGAGCCATAGCTGACATTTCACCATAACATTTAATTTCTAGATCTGGCATGGATTTAGGTGACTTTGAAGAAGATGTATGAGGCATTGAGCTGTGCTTTAAGTGACTGCAAGAGTACCTGAATTTTCACGTGTCTGATATTAGATCTGAAAAAGAAAACCAAGAAGCAAAAACAGAAGTTGGGTTACTGAATCAATATCTGAAAATCCTTGCTAAACTCTGAAGCTTGATTTTTATTATTATTTTCTTGTTTTCTTCTCTATTTATTTACCATAGTGTTTCCAGAATCTTAAGGTTCTGGGCCTTTTTCTCACCCACAAGTTTCTCCACGTCCATAAAACAGCTCATGACTTCTCTCGGAGCCTATGCCTATAGGGAGGGATATCCAGCAAGCAGGAGTCTGCCTCATATCCCAGTGGCTGCTCCCAGGATGTATGTGACCTCAAATACCAAAGAGGACTTTTTTAAAAAGGAAGTTCTACACAGCCCTTTTATTTCAGAACACACCCAAGCTAGGAATAGGTTAATGTAATATGGATTTACAGGGACATGGGCTGTGATGAGGTCCCTGCACTCCTGACTGGCTGCTCTGAGTGACTGAACTTCTGCAGAGAGCTGTTGTCTTCAGTTTCCTCTTTTTCTGCACTTCCAGCAGAGCACTATTGAAAGTCCTCACCCCATAAAAATTGGGAAGTAGTGGGAAGGTTGAATTCCTGTCATCCCCAGGTGGAAGAGGAAATTAATTTAGTCTCCTCCATTCTGAAACTATGCAAGAGTGGTTGCCTTGTATTTTCTTCCTAAGAGCTCTGCAGTGTGATAGGAGGCAGTTTCTGTTATCCAAGAATAAGGTGGCCAAGCACCTTACTTTTGGAGGGATGCGGACAGGGAACAGCCACCTTAAGGGTGGGAGAAACCTGTGGAAATCATCTACCCCCTTGCTCAAAGCATGAGCTACTAGAGCAGATTGCTCAGGACTGCATCCAGTCAAATTTTTAATAACTCAAATGATGGAGACTGATGACCTCTGCAAGCAATCTTTCACCTCTTATATGCATTTTCTTAAAATGTTTTAAGTTTTGTTAAGAATTCCTCGATCATCCATGGTACTTTTCTTTCACATAGGGATGGACCTTTCGGGAGTTTGTAGGTGATTGATGAACATCAACCAGGTGTTATGGGCGTCCATGGGATTCCTCAGAGCAGAATCCTGAGCAGACCAAAGCCTGCTCTTCCTGAAGTTCAGGTTCTGATCCTGCTGTTTGATTTGGTTCCATCTCTGAAAATTGTGAACCACATGATCTTGTGGGTAACAGCAGCCCAGGCTGCCCCAAACCTTCCCATCACTAAGTAGTCCTGCTTCAGAGAGCATCTCCCCTCATTGGCTTCTTTATCCTGTGTCAGGAAATTGTCATCAACGTACTCCATAAAACCCCTGTATTGCTTGTGCCCTCCGGTGTTGCCCTTTCAGCAGATACTGTGGTGGTTGAGGTCCCCTATGAGAAGGGCCTTCATTCATGAGGTTTTTTCCACTTTTCCACTGAAGAAAAGATCTCATCTACTTTCTAGTCAGTATGTAGCAGCTGCCCAACACGATGTTGGTCTGCCTGCTAACCCTGACCCATAAGCTCTCAGCATGCTTATCATCCACCCCCACCCCCCCCATCATGTATTCCCAGTGCTTCCACATATAGTGGCAAGTTCATCTCCACGCCATCCTGGTCTGCCCTTCCTGCAGAGCTAGAATCCATCCATTGTAACCAGTTGTGTGAGTTATCCCTCTATATCTCTGTGATCCCAGTGAGATCACAGCCCTGCAAACCTCCAGTTCCTGTGATCTCCATGCTGCGTGCATTAATACAGAGACACTGCGGAGAGTCTCCCAGCACACTGATGTCCCAGAAAGCTTGACATACAGAGCTGTCCTAGCACTGCTTCCTCTGTACATACACTTCAGGTTAGCCCCCTTCAGCACTCTCCTGCTCTTTTTAAAGTCTCTCTCATCCACATCAGTCTGCACACTTTGATTAACTACCCAGTATGCCATTTCTCACTTCATTGTGGCTCTTGACGTACCTTCCTCATCATTCCTGGGTTAAAGCTTTTCTCAGCAGGCTGACTACCTGTTGGCAGAGATGTTTTTCCTACTTGGTCAGGTGAATCCCATCCCTCCCAGCAGTCCTTGAACCTCAGAGAGGGTCTCACAGTCACAGAATCCAAATATCTCAGCTGCACAGCCAGTCATTGACCTGCAGCTTCCCTTTAGTCCATCTCAAGCCCTTTCCTCTAAGCAGCAAGACCAAGGAGAAAACCACTTGGGCTTCCGTTCTCTTGGCCACCAGAGTCTTGTAGTCATTTGCGATATGCTCCAGATGTCCTCAGCCCCATTACTGGTGCCCATATTGAAAAGCAGCAGAGAGCAATATTCTGAGGGATGGACAAGCCTTGGTAGCCTCTCTGTGTCTCAGATCTGAGCTCCTGGCAAGCAGCAAACCTCACCAGACAGCAGGTTAGGTTGGCAGGTGGGGTCTTCTGTCCCCAACAGCAGGGAATCACCTCGTGCTGTCACTCACTGCTCACTCCTGGGGCTGCCACGTGACTCAGGCTTACTTGGCTCAGGTGCTTCATTGCACAGAGCTCCCAGCTACTCATCTGCCAGCAGAACACTAAACCTTTTTTGTAATTGTGAGTCTTCAGCAAAAGCAGGAGCCTTCCTCCCATTTACAAAAGTGACGCATTTCCAGCCTTCACCATCGCTGGAGGTCTCTGTTTTCCAATCCAATAAGCACAGACTCTGCCGGTCCCTCCTTCAGTACAGCTGGAGGGTCAGGCTCCTCTTGAACCCAGGTGTCAGAGAGGATCCAGTCAAGCTCCTTTCCAACATCTTTGATGCTGCGCAGTGTGCTAACCTCCTGCTGCAGTTTCTGTCTTTGGTGATATGGAGCTTTCACCAGCACACATTTGCAGACAAGGAGACCATCTCCCCTAGCCCCAGCAATAATCCTCAGGAATTCCCTGCAACCTGAGACCTGCAGAGCTGCATCCTCCCTCTGGTGAGTCAACCTTGGCTAAGAGCTCAACCTCCCCACTCATTCTTTCACTCCTACTGAGGGAGAAAATAAGATGGAAAAGCTCATGGATTGAGATAAAGACAGGAAGATCACTTACCAATTACCGTCGTGGGCAAAACAGACTCGATATAGTTCGACAAGCTGCTAGAAACTCACGTCAAACGATCAGTGAGACTCATTTATCTCACTCTGGGTCACCAAGGACTGTGGCTTGTAGCTGAGTTGGAACCAGAATTTGTTGCTTATATCAAATTCATCAGTAGAAATTAACTGGGACTGTTAAGAACAAAGTTAACTGAGGCTCTCTAATTTTTCCTTGATTCCTGAGCTTTTTCCATCTTGTCCTATTGAGAACAAGCATTCTGGGACAAATCCTGCTCTTTCTGTACAGTAGTTACTGCAATGAGGTCTCAAGGTGTTTACATAGTATTAATCCAGTCAGTCACCAGAGGGCAGAGGAAATGAAATGAGGAGGTTTTCGACCATGAAATAGATGACTCACATATCTGGAAAAGGTTTAATTGAGCAAAACAGGTACACAAGTGTACCTAGCTCACCACAGAAATTGCACAAAGATGAGCCTCCGGAGAGAAGGATCAAGGCACCGTCACAACACACAGAGAAATGTGCACAGTGCTTAATGTAAATCATGTCTGTGGAGAATAGGGCTCCATACACAACTCACCCAGCTCCCATAGAAGGCAGCTGGCAGCACTCTTTGCAATACTTTCACTAGAGTTGTTGGTCATGTCCAATGAGGAAAAGATGCTCAGCTGGGAACCTCAGCACTGCTAACACAGTGAGGAGCATGTCCTTGAGACCCAAAGATTTGTTACTCGATGGAAACACCTCTGATGCTGGGTTTTTTCGCTCTGTGTGTTTTCTGTGTTCTTATGCCTCAACTCCTCAAGAAAGCAATGCACCTATGAAAGGGATGTGCAGAAAAGGGAAATGTACAGTTGTGGGGCAGACTGGTATGAACACTTAGCCATGTTGTTCTGTGCTGCAGCCTGTCTCCTGGAGCTGAGTTCTTCATTCCTCACTGCAAAATGAAGAAACGAGATACTCACACCCAGAGTTACAAATAAGTGGGCGGCTGAAGTGTTGGGCTGGGAAGTGGCTTCAAACCTCTGCCTAATCCAGAGCGTGGTCTTGAACATAGAACTTGAGCAGATGCTCTAACCAGCATTTACGGCCAGAGCCATTTGTATTCTCTGGATCGGTGAATATTAGACTCATCATATCAAAGCAGAAGAGCGCTACCAGCAGAGGACAAGAAATCTCCATCTTCAAGTAGCTGACAGTCTTGCAGTTACAGTGTTCTTGGAAGGAGTGGAGCAACAAGGCTTCAATTCTTCCAGCAATCCAAGCTTTTCAGTGAGAGTGACAGGCGTTATCTCTTCCATGCACAGGACCACATCACTAAGTAAGCCAAGGAGATCAAGTCCCAGCTATGTGTTCAAAAAGCAGAGGTTCCCACAGCTTCTGGGCAAGCACACATGCATACAAAACGATGTTTGGAGCTGTTGGGCCAGATCTTCTGGGCCAAGGAAGCCTTGGACTCAGCCACCTTAAATGACAGTCAAACAGACTTTTGTTTGGTTTACCATTATTATTATAAACTACAAATATAATTAAAAAACACATCCAACTATTAACAAAGTATTTTCTAATTATCCCTAAGGAAAAAATAGTTTATTTTTGTCATGAACTGCTCTGCCCACCTTGCAGTTTTACGTGTTTACAGCCCTTGCATGCCCAGATGCATCTCAGATCCCCAAGTCTAATGAGTTCCCATCACATGAATTAATTATACTACAAAGCACAGGAAAGAAAGCCATTAACTCTTAAATTAAGTTATTAAAATATTACTGCAGAAATTCAATAGCAGCTTGTAGCCTGTGGGAAGTGACTTTGCAGGGAAAAACACGATTTGCAGGTGAGGTGGCACTCAGAGCACCTTATCATATTCATGGGGAGAAGGTGCTGACACCTGCAGAGAAGCTACAATTATAACGAGTCTCTTATTCAGGAAAAGCAGTTAACCCAAAATATTGTAATGGAAGCTGAGGTACTAAATAAGATCCTAACAGGATATAAATAATGAGGTGTTACATGGCCACATGTCGGAACCGAGCCACTAGAGCACAAAAACTTAAATTACATTGTGCAATTCCTGTGGAAAAGGGAGTGTGATGATTATGCCACATGGAAAGCTGATTCCTCAGCTTTTAGTGAGTAACATTACTCTGTAGCCCTGCTTGTCTTTGTTCAGAGCTGGAACAAGCAGAGTTGAATTAGTGCAGAGGTCTAACCCTAGGTGCAAGGCTAGATTCCAGCTGAATGTGTTCCCAGAGTCTAAACACACAAAGGCCGTTTCTGGCTTCATATAACTAAACCCATGCTGAGAAAGGGAAGAAGCTGCTGAATGCATGGGTCTAGATGGATCAAAGAATTTAATCAATGTCCCACTGAAAAGGGATTTGAACTTACACATGACTGCTCTGATAGTCTGAGACTACCGGAGTACACATTATTTGGTATTTTATGGTGGTTTCCTGTTACCGTGCAAGGCATAACTCATATTTCTAATTAAACATTTTAATCTAACACAGCTTGTAACTATCTCATAGTGCAGCCTAGTAAAGACACAAGATGGAGTTTTAAAAAGGGGTAGTGATTTTTTAATGACCAACACCAATGCTTTTCAACATGATTCTGCTCTGTCCTTCCCCTCCGCTGCAAAACTTATGGTAAGAATTCCTAACAGGAACATTGGTCAATTTATGCAGCATTTTACAGCAGTGTGTTTTGTGACAGATTTGCTTAAACATCTTTCCTTGAGATAAAGGGGTTCCATAGAAAAATGACACTACTGTGAATTTTCCCTGGTTTGTAACTCTATATGGCCAGCTTTGCAGATTGCTGAAATGTTTTACTGCTTTGATTAAAGGACAAAGAATTAAGTAAACTTCTCCGATGATTTCAATGGAGGAAAATAGTCATTAATAATCATGTTTTGTTTTAAAGCACATATTTAACTGGCCTGACCTCTCACAAGCTAAATCTAAAGCCCAGTGACATTAAAAGAAGACTTTCCATTGACAGTTGACCAAGGATGTATTATGTGTAGCTGATCATTGGTGAACTGCAGAGGAGAAATGACTTTTGAAATCAGATGGCAGCTAATGCCTTATAACTACTCCGAGTAATATTGCATGCCATTCCCCTTACAACAAATAGGGTAAATGAGTTAGCTTATTGCTAAGTGAAAGACCGAGATTTTTTGAAGTCTCTGATGAGCCTGTCAGCTCCTTGCTGACTGCAGTGAAAAGGGACATCCTTTCTCAGGCTGTATTAGAAACCAGATATCCCACACAGTCAGATTTACAGACCATAGCTCTCTGTAATGAATGTAACATATTTAATGTTCCGGTTGTCCCATAATGTGCCCTAATGAGGAATGAAGAGCTGTGGCTGGAAGGTGGCCTTGGCTATCAAGTGGCCCCAGCTTCCTAGGGACATCATGGGTTTGATCTTTCTAGGGATCTGCTTAGAAAGGAAAAGTGTTCCTTTAATTCTCATCCAAAGTGTTCTCAGACACTGAGGAATTAAAATAAACCCTCTGTTCTCCTTTTAATTATGGCTTTTCCTAGATTCATAGCTAATTGCGTTGACCAGCAGTTTTCCTCAGGGAATCATTAGGTCTCCCTTAGCCTTCCATTTTAACAGATCTTCTCTGCTGAGCTGATGGTTTCTGCAGCTTGAAGAGGTGTATCCACAGGCTTTGCTTTAGCTCAGCAGCTTCTACCTTCTTCTCTCAGGGCAACAGCAGAGTTAACTCACAACTCAGTAGCTCTGATAGAGCTATTGGAACGGTAGCATCGTTGCTGGAATAAAAGCACTATGCAAAAAATGATTCTTCAAATAATAATGAGGTTATCAGAATGTCTCACTCCATACACCTTTAACAACTTCCACATGGAGACCAAGAATATTTCTTTGTTGTTCTCTAGGGCTCTTTCACCCATAACAGTCTTGAACCCGCAGTGCACAGCCCCTGTTCTGACTCAAGCAGGTCTTACCATAAAGCTTCTAGTCCTCACCCTGACACCTTCTTGAACCACATCAAATCAATACAGGATATTTCCTCTGGAACTGAAGTTTATGAAGTCTTGGAAACAGCAATTTCTTTAGCAAGTAGATTTCTGTGTCTGACCCATTTAGCCAGGAATACAACTGGTAGCAGAACATATAGGAGATACAAAAATTCATAACATTGATGAACAGTCTGTGAATGCTGCAAATGCCCACAGCATCTGTCCCTTTGCAGTCTGATAGACTTTGATAATCCATGGCATCTCAACTGTCATAGGTGCTTCCAGGATGAATATTTTTAGCTTGATTTCTTACAGATGTGGGGCTAAGCCACTCTGATGAGTGGAACTGCTGCTGTATGTGTGCTCTGCCTGGGGTTTCAGCTCTTCCTTTAGGAGAGGGCTAGATGACGAATCACCAGCCAGCGCAAGCACTTACCTTGCTCACTGCTGAACTGGGCACTCTCAGCCTCACAGTCTTGAGGGTTCCTACACTCACATACCATTTCTTGGGCATGAGGATCTCTGTCAGCATCCTACTCCTGCACCCTTCCTGTGTGAAATAGAGATGCTTTTTAGCTGCTGCTCTGTATTCCTGGGATAGACTGTAGTTAAGGTGACCATGAAGAGCCCTTTAAGAGAAAATGTCGTTAAGATTATAAAAACCTCCTGTCTGAAAGGGTTCTCTATCTACAAAAAAGGAAAAACTCTTAAAATTAATCCAGCAACCCCAGCGAGACTCCCTTGAAGCTAGTCTGACTTTAGATACTTCAAGCAAAAACAATGCCTAGTTTAATAGACCTCACTTCCCACTCAAATAAGACTCATCACTCAGATGTAGTGACCCCTTACTCAGGAAAATTTTTACATGATTCTGACATGGTGTCATTTAACAAAATAGGATCACATATACTCATGAAATCACAAGCAAACTGCAGAAAGCAATAACAACAGTAGGGGAACTTAGAGCTCAACAACAATGTTCATAAATGGGCTGGATTTTCTCCTGCTGCCATATAATGAGATCAGAGACCTCCATATTCTCTTCTGAATCAGGAATTTATACACAGAAATGGCCGATGTGTCTTCTAGGGCATTTCTGTTTCTTATTACACCACCCTGCTTCCCCCAAAACAAAATTGAACAATTCTAGCTTGTCCACTAATTAAGTGCAAAGTTGTCTGAATTTCTTTGTTAATACAAATTTTAATGTGCCCACTGAATGGAATGTATTATGCTTCCACTTGCTTCTGAGCTTACCAGGCAGATTTTGCCATATTTGTACTATAATCTCTACCACCTCTCCGCAGATGAGAAGGAAAGGCCCAGCCTATTGCTTATACAGAACGTGGGTTTGTCAAGGGTTTTGTACAGCCCCTGGGATTAGTGGAGCTGTGAAATTGTATCATTATCATTGCCTGCTGCATCACTGAACCTCCAGGCAAGGCCTGAGAGAATATACTTGCATGTTTCTTCAATGACATTTTTAAGCTACAGTTTGCCTTTTCATTTCTTTACTTCTTGCGTACTAATCCAGCTCCAAAATATTTCAGGCTGGTGCCCAGAACCAGAATTTCCTTTTCTGTTTTAAGCAAGGATTTTTGTTGGGTATTTGAGCTATTTCACCCAAGCCTATTAATTACAAATAGGGAAACTGTTGCTTTTTGCTTAGACACATTTACAGCTTCTGAAGAGAAAGGCAGACTTGTGGACTGCTGTGAAGTGATTTGGGTTTCAACTTGGGTCTCCACAGCATGCCTTTGAAAAGCAGGACACTTGTAGACACAGAATTCATCTCTGCAAACACTGAAACGTGCGCATAAAGTGTAACAGCAGTAGTGGAGTCATGGCTTTACAGTATCAAGGTCTTATGTAAAAATGTGAATAGGCCTGGAAGCGCTTCATTTTAGGCAAATTTAATTTTTCTGCTCTGTTACAGCAAAACAAATTTCAGAGCTAAGTAAACAGCAACTCGATGGGAAATTTGCAAGCCTATTAGAGAGGGAAGGGCACTTGAAAGAACACCCTTTGACACTCTGTGGAAGTTACTGCTCCTTTATAAGCCTACGCCTTAAAAAATGCTCCTAATTCAAAAGTCTGTAAATTAATGACTCTGCTTTATTAGCCTCATCTCAGTGTTTGCTGTTGCTCCAGCCTCACTGTGCTACCTGTTGGTCCCTCTTGGTTGCCCAGGCTGCTGGCACTGAGGGAGGATGTTGGCGCTCTCGGCCCCTGGCAGGGTGTGACTGTGCCACAGCCCTAAGCAAACAGTGGAGTCAAACTTTTCAGACCTGCAAGGGAAGTCACCATGACGCAGCCAGGCAGCCAGCCATGCTAGGCTAGGCTGGAGGGATTAACTCTTCCCGAGGCAAGGCATTTTCCTCTTCCCTGTTGTTGAAATCTGAGCAGAGAGCTCATTCCTCCACTCTTCTCTAACCTTCCTCTTCCATTAGCTTGGTAACCAGAAAAGCAATGACTTAAGTGCATTGACGTGATGTCGTTGTGGAGGGTACGAGAGGTTTCAAATCACTCGTGCACTTTTGCAGAAGCGTGAAGGTTAAAGCAATGTTAACATTTAAAGTGTAAGGAAGCAGTCTGAGGAAGCACGGTCCCAGCAGCCTGGCAGCTCTGCTAATGTCCTGTATATTTTGAACAGGCTAATGTTGTGGCAGGCTTGAATGCTGGTTTGAAAGATGAAAATAGGGTGATTGATCACATTGTGCTAGAAAATGTAATTCTAGAGAGAGTTTCATAAATTTGCACAAAACTTGTGGTTCGTGTTTTTAAATAACATTATGTAGTTCCTGAAAAACAGGAACTATGATGCCAATAAATGATGTGTGGTGCTAACATGGGAAATAGAGCTCTTGAATGAAAAACAGGAGTTTTGGTATTTTCACAGAAACATGTTCTGAATTTGTGGATGATTTTGCCCAATTCAAAGAGGGAAATTACAGTAATTTCCCTGGCACTCTTAGGACCGTCGTTATAGGCTACTGCAGTTAGGGTTTTGTGAGTTAATAAAGAAGACCTTCTGCAAATGGGCTGAAACATAGACTGTAGATTTAAAAGCACTGTATTAGCAAAAATGTTTTGCAAATTTGAGGAAAGGATGATGAAACGGAATTGCAAGAATTTAATTTGCCATTCATTGTTCTTTATTCTTTTTTTGGCTGCAAATGAGCCATCATAGTGAGGTGCATGCAAGAAATGAAGGCAGAGAATATGACTCATTATCCCTGGTATGTAATAACAAAATGAATGAAGTTTACAACCTGGACATTCATCTCAAGCAGCCATTTTTGCCTTAGATAAATTTTCAAAATATCCTTTTAGACTGTGATAACTAGTCCAAACTGCTTAGTCAACAAACCGAGCATTTTTAAAATAGTGCTGAGTGAGATTTCCACTCAAGCGTTGAAGTACACTTCAGTATCTCTGATGGGGAAACAAAAATACAGCATAGCCAAACACTGGAGGTATATTCTAATAGAGGCCAGATGGAGACTATTGCTGTAAGGAAACAGTGCTTGCAAGGTACAACAGCAGCACTCACTATGTCACCTCTTTGTGACATCAAGTAAATCCAGTATGATTCTGAAGTTGAAATTTTCTTCTTTCCAGTTCCTTGCAGAACATCAAGCATTTGAAGCATCTTCAAATTCAAAAGTGCAATGGCAAGAAAATAAGAGACAGAGCTGTACACTGAAATAAAATTTTTGTTTGAGGAAATGTCAGGCCAGTGGCTGCGTGGAAGTGTCACTATGGATTACGTGAGCAGCATTGTGCCATTCATATGTAGAAATCCTTTACGTATTAGCGTGAGATCAAGAAGTAATTCCAGCACTCATATCTGAGGGCAATTGGACTGTCTCTGTTGATCATTAACACTTTTAAAATTCAGTAAAATCTACCTGGCTAAACTGCGACAGAACTGAAACGCTCATCAACAGGTATTTTCAGAAATGTACCAAGTTCTGACTAACAAGCTGTGTGCTATGACTGAGGAGCAGAGAAGTAAGTGCTCTCTTCAGCCTCTTGCACTGAATTCCCATGCTTGTAGGTACCTCCGAGAGTACCTGTAGGTACCTCTGCCCTGCTTCAGGCCAAGGGGGCAACTAAACTCCTTATTTTCATGTGTCTGTCACTAAATATAATTATTCTTTTCCTGTTCTTTTAAGGAGGTGTACCGCTATGACAGCTTTATCAACAGGTAGACACTGCCATTGGTTTAGGCAATGTTTTATCAATACAGTCTTCCTATATAAAATAGCAATGCTTGTTGACAGAACTGGGAAGGTGTTCCTCCTTCTCAGAGAGGTCATGTCAGATGCAGACTTTCAATTAAGAGAGGAAAGCATTAAAAATTGGTGAAGTAGAAAGAGCACTTAGAAATCCCTCAAAGGTGCGCAGGGTCTGTGTGGCTGTTGGGGAAAGACAAACCATCTTTTTCGCATTTGGATTTTGCCAAGGTGTGCAAAAACTAGTCTGGACTGGCTGGAGCTGACAGGAGGTTTGAATGGTGTGAATTTGCTTGTTTGACTCAGACTTTTGTTTGTTTGACTTAGACCTGTAGCACTGAGACAGTTCCTTCTAGTGGAGAAGTTACGAAGAATTCTGCATGGACCTCAGACTAATGTCTTGCCCAGATTAAGATATCCCCCAGGGGTATTTTAAACAATAAGTTTTAAAGACACAATTCAACTGGAATAGTTTGAATTGTGATCAACAAAGCGAGTATGAAACACATTGTTTTACCAAGTAAAAAAGTTCCCTTATTTTTTATTTATTCATTTCTTTCTGCTACCAGAAAGAGCTGTTGACTTCAGGAGAAAGGTCTGCATTCCCACACAGCAACACTGTGTATGTGTCCAAGAATGTAAAAGTGAAAGTGATTGGACACTGATTGGTAATAAAGGTGAAAGTACACAGTTCATTTTTGTTCCTCACGGTGGAAGAAAGAACAAAGCAAACAATCAGGATTAAAAGCCAAGTTAATTAAATTTCAAATACCTTTCAGTGTAATAAGTTACAACGGTATTAGTAGCACAAGCTAGGAAATTTATTACTAAAAATAACACGTTTTTCAGTCTCCCTAGATTTCCTCTGTACTTAGTAAAGAGAGGCAAGCACACCAGAGGGCATTTCAGATCTTGGGAGAACTGAGTTATTTTCTCTTATGTACTCAATCTCTTTCTTTCTCTCTCTATAAATATATATGTATACACAGACACACAGAAACACACACACAAGAAGAAAGATTTGTATGTGTATACACTCATACGTCTCTGTGAGTATATAGGTTACACACACATTTATGTGTGCATGCAGGCATGTGTGCATGTGCTAACAGTGCCCGGCAAGCTGCACTCTGTACCTAGGACCCTTCCCACACTAACAGGAGATAAATCCAAATGTGGAAGTCTGACAGAACATATTGTGATACTACCCTTTCACTGTTTTTTAAAGCTATGTTGCATAAGGGATTCTATGATTCTTGTGACTTACTTACACTGATTTACTTCATGCCAGAGTAAGGCTTTGAGAATAAAGCATTTAAGACTAATATTTACATAACTTTAAATACAAGCTGGTAATTAAAGAGTTAATACACAGTTCAGCAAAGTAAATATACCTGAAATATATATAGTCACATATTCAGCTCATGTGAAATTAGCACAGCTCCCAAGACCTCAGCCCTCCGCAAACGGGCTAAGGAATCAGTCAGAACCTTCCTCGATCAGCATTTGGGTCTCTCTGCATGACCCTGTGGGACCATTTTGCATAAGGTTTTCTTCTTCGGTGCCCTTAGACCAGTCAGACCTCTTCTGCCAAGCTGGGCTGTACCCTCACATGTCAGTCCTCTCCGAACTGGAGGTGACTGCATTTCTGTTCTGAGCTCAGTGGAGAAACAAAACTCTGCTGTTCCTAATGTAAAATGCATGAATGTTACTGAGCCACATGCACTGGCTCAGTGCTCAGGGAGGTCTTGGATTCCCGTATGCAGGAGAACTGTATTTTGACTCTTGTTTGGAGGTCACTGCAAGAGTTATGACAGAAAGTAAATATATATCCTCCTGAATGCTAGTGACAGACAAACTTGGGCTAGAGCTACTCCACCTCAATCAGAAAAACACAAAACATTTCATTTTGCAGAACATTATGGTTATCATAGTGTCTGTTATCACTGAGTTCCTTGATCTTTCAAGATTACGAAATATAACCAGAGATAAAACAGGTAAACACTGTATCTGCAGTTCTTCCCCACATAAGAAATACCATTAACATCATCAATGTTGGCCTTATATTGCTACAGATACTTGTCCAGTTACCTAATGCAGCTCACAGGTTTTAAGGGAATTCCTGATGATGTCTAAAATTCCTGAGTAAAAACCACTGTAGCTCCACAACATTTTATCCAAATAAGAGTGGTTAATATTGCATTAAAGTAATTGCTATCTACCCCTCATGTTCTAAATAAAAATCCAAAGTACACTAGCTAAAAGAGAGCTCCAAATTTTAGGTGATACATGTACCCTTGAACTGTGATCTCCACATCCTGAGGACAATCCCTAGTTTTCATGTGGCAGCCAGTGATTTTTAAGGAGCTCTAGCTGCATTTGCTGTCACAAGGTGACTGTAACAGAGAGCTAGAACACAAGAAAGCCACAGCAGCACTGGCCAAAGTACAATCCCTCATCATTTCATATGAACATGATTGCTAGGCCTCAGAGATTATGTCCAATCCTTCATTCAGAGAGTTATCTAGAGAATGAAGAGTAGGTATCGGAGCATAGTAGGTGCTATTTTCAGGAACTGTAGTCACAGTTCTCCTCATCCTTTTAATACACTCCAACAGGAGACAGCTATAGGTTATTAAAGAGGTATATTTTCACTTTGTTTTACTGCAGAGTAAGCTTATATCTTCCACGGAAACCCATGGACATCACAAAAATTTTTACGATTGTGCGTGAACTTAGATTTACGCTCCCGTACCTCTGCTTGGATGTTTGAAGATCCGTCACTACTAGTACCACTGAGTAGTGATGGTTACTTCCCGTGGGTTCAAGTCATGGGGAAAAAATAGATACTACGTATTTTTCCTGCTTCTAGGCTACCCACTGTGTCATTGTCCTCAATATGAGCATTCAACTCAGGTCATCTTATCATGCCAAAGCTTTGATGCCTGAAAAAACTCGAGCATTTAACTTGATAAGAATGCTGTCCAGGTATAAAGGTGACCTCTAGTTGCAAAATAAACAGCCAGGTCACAGACAGAAGTAGATTCTTCTCTCTCACTCCTCTGAAATTAGGAGCAGATGAAAAACCAGCCAAAACATAGAAGGCAAAGGTTTACTGAGCATATCTAAGCTGAGATGGCTTGATGAATACATCATGAGCTGACAGACTAAGTGGCTTATCTTTGTGTCTCTAGTGAATTACTTCTCTGTTAACTCCCTCACTCCATAAAGCTGGTTTCATGCGTTTCTCTCTGTCTTTATTAGTCTGTTTCAGACTAATTGCTGAAGTATTTCAGTTTTCCAGACTTGATCCAGTTTCACTGTATTGATATTAATTTTTTCCTGTACTCCATTAGCCCCTTGCTGTGTTCATGAGCTTTATTTCTTCTACCTCTGCAGCTAGATTAGTTTCTAGGGGGCATTCAGATGCCCCTTAGTCAAGCACATAAGCATGATATGACATGCAGTCGTCCTCAGTGGCTTTAATACATCAAATCAAGTAGCAGAGGTAGCAAACTGGATGTCTTTTCTGAGATGTCTCAGCAAGGCAGTAGCAAGGCAGTAGCAGTAACAAGGCAAAATAAAAAAAAAATGTAGGAACTCACCGGCCGATGTAAGGTGGCCTTTCTTGTGCTACTTCATCCTCCTTCCTAACTGCTCATAACCCGCTGTATCACATGTTATCAGCCCATTTCAAAACTTACCTTTCCTCTAGATTTAGACTTCAGTTTTTGATTTTTCCACCCACGTCTGTGTTAATTTGCCTCCCTCATGTTGAACAGAGAGCAGATCAAGGGCTGTCATTCTGTTCAGCTTAATCTTCAAGTAGAAAATGTACAAAAAAAACCCCAATTTCAGAAACTCACCGATTAGTCAGCAGAACCACTGTCTTGGTAACTGTCAGGCAGAAAACACCTTTATAAACGCACTGGCACATGACAAGCAATGACACTAGCCGCAAAACAGATCCTGTAAGTCAAGAAACTTCTCAGTCCTGAAGGTAAAGTCTGGGCTTTGGCAGACTCAAAATGGCTATGCAACTTCCTCGGCACCATAAAAGAGGGCTAATAAGCTATAGCTCTGTCTGTAGCAGGCTGTGGTGAGCATGCTTGTCTTTAAATGTGGTGC
The DNA here is from genome assembly GCF_000703405.1 of Apaloderma vittatum. NCBI lineage: Eukaryota > Metazoa > Chordata > Aves > Trogoniformes > Trogonidae > Apaloderma > Apaloderma vittatum. The sequence goes on along the minus strand of NW_009729204.1, from coordinate 17,004 downwards.
CCCAGTAGCACCTCTTCCACCTCCACCTGAGTGGGTACCATGAATATCCTTGCATATGGCAAATGCTACAGAGTTCTAACAGACCAAGTGCTTATTTACTTTGTGTAGTTCTTCAGTATTCTTACAATAGTTTTTGTCATGTATTCGACGTTATAGCTGGTATCCTCTAGTAAATATAGGCAATGGAGTATTTGGTAGATCTGGCCAATGGTTTCAGGAAGCAAGCTGAAGGGCATGTTGTATTTAACATGAAAAGCCTTGAGAAAATCCTATCAAGGTGAAGGATTAAATTGAACAAGGTATCTTGCTACAGATGTTTTTGAGGCATTGAATAACTGCTTAGTGCATGTACTGTGCTGACATGGAAAAGTGCCAGATTTCAATACATGCGCAGTTTTATAACACATTCAAGCATAAGCATCATCATCCTCTCTCTTTAAAGAGCGCATTCATGCTGAAACCTCATGAGGGATTTATGTGCCTTCCTCTTTAATAATGCACAACCTTGTAGCTTGTGCAGTCTCTAGGAAACACTGGCAACCTACAGTGAGGAAAGGCAAGGGATTCTTTGGAGACAGCTGTTTTCACACATTTTTCTAATCCTGTTCATGTTCCCAGTTCTGCTGTACAGGAAGCTGATACTATCATTGATATTATGTGTATATTGTGTAGCACACATGTACATGTATGTACACTGCCACTCTAAAGACACATTTGTGATCACACATGTGCAAATACAAGCATACACACACATATAATAAGTAATTTCAAATGTAAGATATGAAAAATAAAATGTAAAATTTAATATATATTTAGTAGAGTATAGTATAGTATGATATAACTAATAACATCGCATAGAGTAACATAACGTAACATAACGTAACATATATACACACACTCCTTGTCAGAACTGAACTTTTTGTGGAGCAGAGACTTGGTTGAATTCATTGATCTGTAATGGCAACTGTAAAATATAAGCACAATTCCACATAATCACGTGGACACTCATCATACTTTATCTACCAACTCCCCTTTTTAAGTAAGAGGCACTTGTCAACTCACTGACAACAGATATATAGGATATGTAGGGTTGTCTATATTTCTTTTATGTGACATGGTTTAGTGGCAGATCTGGCATTGCTGAGTTAATGGTTGGACTCAATGATCTTAAATATCTTTTTCATTCTAAAATGTTCCATGATTTTATGTATAGTTGCACCTCTGCATATAAAGTGACAGATGTCCCATTGGTATATTAATTAATAAACCAGTACTTCTCTGCAGATGCCATTGAACCTCTCTTGATTTACTTCTGGAGAGCATCTGGTCTGTGATATATTATGTATGCACATGCCACGATAGCATGGTGCAGCATTAGTTAATGTTTTAGATATAACTGTATAAGCAGATAGTGGCAAAACAGGTTAACAAAAACTGGCCATTAAAAAAGATTAGTCTAAGGATAGCTTATTATAAATACTGCATATGAGCAGCAATGACTTATTTTTTGCATTTTTACCCGTATTTCCATCATTCAGTCTGTGAAGTTGATAGACTTACAAGCACAAGTTCAATGTGAACAGAAAATAACAGATATTTCATATTCCCCAAACTAGATCCATTGTTTAAAAGAAATCCACATGTTGCATATCCAGCGCTCACTTTGACCAGCAATAGATGAGTACTCTGTTACTCATACAGACAGAGATTAAATATTGCCTATTTTGCATTCGGTTCCAGTAATATGAGGAATGAAATTCTCTTTGGGAACAGAAGATAGCATTTCTTGAACAGGTTGATTAGAAAAAAAGTGAAACATAGCAGCTGTCTGAAAGCATACAGAAGTTCAGAAGGTTAAGAAGGTTGGGGCAGTAATTTCTCTCAAATAGGATTATAGATAAAGATAAACAGAAAGCAATTTTCCTCACTATCTGTGGCAGTAAAAGTTAACGCCCTATGAAGAGCCTTGTTTCAGTTTCAGAAACCAGGAACCATATGTCTACAAAACCTGTAAAAGATCTCAGCTGAATCCTGCATACCAAAACCTAGGCAGCATTATTCTGTTATATCATATTAGAATAAGGAAGTTAAACAGGAGATTAATAGCACAGCTAAAAAGCAAAATGAACATGTGTTTAGAAATGTCTTGGAGATCATGCTTCAGTGCAGCTGTATAGTAGCAGTGACAAAAGAATTCGAAGACTTTATGTGACAAAAATAAACAACTTGACCAAAAGATGTTGGACTAGCAATGACAAAAGCAGCAATCAGAATTCAAGAACATACAAATTGACTCAATAAACAAAGCAAAATATAAAAACAACTCTGAAGATTGTGGGTCCTGCCCTGGGTTCTTCTGTCTCCAGTGCAAGAACACATGTTATATGTTGTAGGTATGAATTACCTGCAAGTATCACATAAATTCCAAGAGCATGGCCATAGCTGGTAGATGCTAACTAACATTTGCCCTGAGGGTGGTCTCCACCCTCAGAGAATGCAGGGAAAGCAAAAAAAAGGCAAAAGTTTTTTTTTTTGGAGGAGAAAGACAGGGATTGGTGTGCCCTATATTGTACATAAAAGCAACAGCTTTTATGTGGTGGAAATCATTAGTTCTAATGGAGGCTTTAAAGGAGCTGAAGTTTCTCTCGCAGTAAACAACCATATCAGCAGCACCAAGCTGAACCAAGCACCTGTAGAGACAGGCTTGTTCCTACCCAGATGGAAGCTATCTATATGAATGTGTTGGTGTCCATCCCATCACAACAGAAAACCCAAAATCATACTGTATCTGTTAATGGTGTTCTCAGGAAATCAAAGTTAAACTCAGTGGAAAAGGAAGAAATCAATTTACAGACCTTTTCTATGCACCAAGCCTAGAGAGTTCATGAGCAAAGCAACTCAAGACCATCTGCCTCTATGAGAATTACAAAGGAGCAAGTCTATAAATCTGATAAACACTACAGTCCCCAGATTCTGAAAATGCAGTTTGATGGACATGCATGGGAAACAGGAAAGATTTGCTAAAATTGTATTTGGGTTGAGATTAATCACATCACAGACAGACACTGGACATGTTTGCCTTCAGGCACCTCCTCACTACAGGTTCAAAAAGGGGGCAAAGTCACAAGCAGCAGTTCTCTGCCTTCTGCACTTCCACCACAGCAAAGGTACTTTATATTAAATTATGACCACAGGTTTATAAACATTTGAAGGAAAGTTTCCCTCTGTTACAGATGCAAAAGTTGAGATTAAACCAATCCCTACGAGACTGGAGTGGGCTATGCATAGATGATTGCAGGAAATTATGTAAATCTTCAACCAAATGAGCTCCTACATGGAGCACCAATCTCAAAGGAAAGCTTTGGTTCACTCTTTCATGGTGACCAGGCATCAGTTATAGCTGTGAAAAGAAAACAAAGAACCCTCATCAAATAGTCTGAACTCTTAAAGCCAGGGCAGCAGGGTTATCTGTAGAGCTCAGGCGCAAGAGGCAGACGTGGGAAAAATGTGCTTTCACATTTGAAGTGGGGGGAAAAGGTGATGGTTTCAACAACTTCCATGACCCATACAAGCTCAGACAGCTCTTTGCTGCCAGACACCAACCACAGCACTTGACACAAGTAGTTTATGAGCATAAAGACATTTTGAGCAACACAGCACATTCATATTTCCCAGTATCTTCCTAGAACTGAAAATAATTAATGAAATCCTGGCAACAAAACTAGTTCATTAGCTCTGTTCCTTCCAAAAAAACCAGAACGATTCCTTGAATTATGACAGGAATCAGCACAGTCCAAGTGTTGATGTGAAGAAAAGTGAGAGTTCATTTGGATTTATTCATGCTGGTGAGGAGGGGTAATAATATGGGAGCAAACCTCCAATGTTCTTGTCTAAAGCATGTTTTAAAGTTTCAGGGCTTAGTGATGTCCATGTTGCATGTGAAAAAGCTGGCCTCACATCCTCCAGATCGTGTTTCTAAATAAAACAAGCTAGGGACCGTTCTCTCATCCTAGTAAGTAGAGTAAGTGACATTATAGAGTTTATATCCATGCAGCTATTTCTCCCACTCCAAGCCCCCGGTCCCAGCACAAGATGTTCAAGCCCACAACAGCTGCTCTGTGTTGGCACCAAACCATGCCAGAGCAATCTGTGGGTGACCACTGATTGGTGTCAGCCAGAAACATGCCAAGGAGCATGCTAATCATTTAACAGTATGGGTGTCTGCAGGACAGAGCACAGCACTGTGCCATGACACTGTTCTGTTGATGAGCATTGGGGTAGCTTTAGTGCCTCTTCCAGCTGTAATCACACTGCAGGGAAATCAGGTTGGAGTTAATTTGCAGTGTGGTATTTAAGGCTTTTGCATGATGACTGTGAACCCGTTCCGGAAGATTAGATGAAGCAGAGAGTCTTCAGAGACACATCCCACAGGGGTGGGGAACTCGTGTTCGATTGCAGGATTGCACCAAAGTTCTGCACTGGAACTTAGTAGAGTCATCACCAGGGTTATCAGGGTTAGTCAGCTGTTTGGTGGAGCAGAGCCTCGACCCTTGTTGTTTCCTATTTTTAATTTAATAGATATTGCTCCCTACACACACAATCATGTACATATCTACATACACTAGCCACCCTCGATGATGCAGCTAAGTAATTCAGAGTATTCTGGTGTGTTATACTGGAAAACAGATAATTTCAGGGGCTCTTTTTAAAAGCTCTGAGCAAGGATGCAAACATTGACACATGAGCACTAGTCCCGCAAACACTTAAGTCACATACATTTCTTTGGTTGCATGTTTCCACAAAAAAAAATACACAAAATTTCCTTCAGCTAAGCAGATGGCTATAAAATTTAACATAACTATGTACAGTGTTTTATAAAAACACTGCTAATTTCTGGGTGTGAAAGGAACTAGTTATCAGGAAGAAGATGATTTTGTATTTGATCAGAAGATGGGCACTTGCCAGAATCAAATGCAATGATGTATTTGTCTCTGTAGGACTGATTTTTGCTTTGGGCAAAGTTTTGATTTGATTTAAATCCTTGATTTACAGAATCAACAATAGATGCTGCAAATGGAGGTATCAATGCCAATTACATTTTCCGCAGCCTTATTTCAACAGTGCTGGAGAAGGGAATTGAATCAGTCGGTTCACCTAGAATGTCTACTCCTTCTTTCCAGGAAAACAAAAAATTATACTTTCATATGATTGTTGACATTATGTGTGGACTTCCAATATAGGTAAGTTTTCTAAGAATGCATAGAAAGAAAAAATGTTGTCACCTGCAACAAAGATACCTCAGATGATAATATCCTGCGTAGGAGCAGTCACCTCTTTCCTAAGGTGCCATCGGTGCCAGTTCATTGCAAACAAAATGGTTCCAGTTGCTTATTCAGGCAGTACCTGATTAGCGGTGCCATTGCTTGCATAACTTGTCAGCTTATTTGCAAGCCAAGGCTGCTTGAATACACAGCATTTCATTTCAGTCACCATTTCTTTTAGGAAACATTCTGTTCCTGAAAATGGAAAGAACTCCGTTTAATGATTAACCATCAAAATAGATTCCTGCTTTAGAATCTCCTAGAGAAAAGGCGAATCACTTTGACCAGTATAATTTCAGAATAGGTAATTTCCGGAAAAGAGAATATAATTGCCAGGGTCTCTAATACTGCTGCAGAAAATGCAAACTGGGTTTTTATATGGAAAGCTTCTGTTGTCTTAAAAATCCTCTGTCCTCTGTATCTCAGGGTGTATCCCTTCCTACACAACAGCAGTTCTTTGCCTCCAGCAATTTCCCTTCATAGTTCTTTCAGTACTGGGAAACCTTGCCTGGTGAGATTGGTTTTCTTCCTCTAGGACATTTTGATATAGGAGTGTTGTTTTACGCATCTTTATTTCAATAAGTAAAGTTGGTTATTGCTGTGTTTGCTTTTCTGGTTTCAGTATTTTTACTGTGTATAACAGATGGAGCTGCTAGCAACACAGAGAGATAAGGTTGCTTAACGTTTTCCATGATAAGTCTCTGTTTTCAGTTCCTTCTATCTCATTTTATCCACTTGGGCTAAAGCATTTCATGCTTGCTTCTTCGTTCAGATGATTGATTTTTTTCTCCCTGGTTTTCAGTGGAAATTATTCTGTTACTTCTGAGAATCAAAAAAGAAATAAATATATTTTCTAATGTTAATTTCCTTTTTTGCAAGGCCTTTGCATTTGGGACAAGAATGTTGCATTTTGGTAGGAAAGTTGTGGTGGAGTGAATTAAATTAACGGCTCACTATTTTTAATCCAGTATCTGAAACAATAAAACCATCGTGAACAAAACATGTACCTTCCTGAGTATCATTGGTTTTTTGAGCTCTGTGCTTTCAGAACAGTTATTTAAAGTTATAAAATAACCTGGAACTAATACGACCACAGAAAATAAAGAAAACAAACCCCAGAAATTTTAATATCCTGCCTCTGAACATTTTAGCTAGTATATGCGCACACACACACAAATACCCATGGAGCAGATATAGAGCCTTATTTTACAAAGATATGCAGCCATGATCCAAAGATTTCAGGCAAAATTCTGATATAGTTGGAATATTTTCCTGTTGACTTTGCTGGAAAAAGTATTGTTTCCTTGGTGAAGTTCCCCACAACCCTACATTTTAAGTAAAGTTATGCAGCTCAGGCTGCTCCTACGCAGAAAATGCAGCTTTTGCCTTCCCTGCTGCCACATCCTCTGCATCTTCACATACCCGTGCAGCAGCAGCTCCTGCTCTTTGCTCAGCCATTTCCAGGCCCAGGCAGACACTTGGATGTTTGAGAATTTCTCACTGCAGGAGTGGCTGTTTTCCACACCATTCAGCTGAACACCTTTGACACTGTCTGGTGAGAAAGCCTCCCTGGGCTGGCAGCGTTTTTCCCTGAACAGCATGCACTGTGACAGTGCCTGGAACATTAGCTATATATGATACATGCTTCTCTTGGAAATGAAGATCCCCTTCAGGGAATGATATCTTTAATAATGCCTTCAAAAAAAAAGTAAACTAATCAATTAGGATTTGTCAAGTACTTACTCTAAGAATTGGTCTACACAACTGAAATTAATCAATTAAAATAATTAGCCTCAAGGTTTGTGTCTGGCTAATTATGTAAACATTCACTATGCACATTTTCAAGCTAAACTTAACTAGCTTCCATATAGAGGTGTAAGAGACTGAACCACAAATTACAGAGTTCACATGTTTAATATATGTCAATATGTTTTCAAGGACATTTACATAATATATGCAAATGTATTGAAGAGTCTTAGCTGTTGTAAATTCTAATCCCATTCTTAACATCCAATCATATACAAAAATATGTGTTATTGTTGGGTTTTTTTTTTTCTTAACTGACCAGCTCCCCCACTAGTTTAACTAAATTAGAGAGGCTGCTGAAGAACGCTCCGTACGGGGCCTTGCTCTGGGACTGCTCAGGCACTGGAGCGAAGGCAGAATGAAGCCCAATTATTAAATGTAGTGGTTCACTGGGGACATGGTAAGATTAGAAATCCACAGTCCTTGCTGCTTGCCATTTACCTTCCAGTTAGAAACTGAGGTGTTGGTCTTTGCCTGTGAAATCTGGGATGATTTGAGTGTGGCGAAAAGGGACAGTGTTATTCTCCTCACGATAAACAGCTAGAGTGATAACCAGACACCAGGCAAAACACGCAGGATTAATTATAGTGTCTGAACTAAAAGGAATACTGGTCTCCAAGCAGGCTGCCATGCTTCTAAGATCTCATTCCAGGAACTGCTGTAAAATATATTGTATAAGCACATAAATTTTTCATTTCTTTAGAGCTTAAGTATTAGAGTTTGCGGTTTGAGGTTCTAGCACCGAGCCAGCCCTCAATAGCAAAGCCAAGGCACAACAGTGGTTCAGGTTGGAAAAGACCCTTAAGATCATGGAATCCAACAATCAACCTAGCAATGCCAAACCCATCACTAAACCCTACCGGTAAGCACCACATCTACATATCTTTTAAATGCCTCCAGGGCTGGTAACTCGGCCACTTCCCTGGGCAGCATGTTCCAATGCTTGATAACCCTTTCTGTGAAAATTTTTTTCCTAATGTCCCTGGTGCAACCTGAGGCCATTTCCTCTTGTCCTGTTGCTTGTTATTTGGGAAAAGAGACTGTCACCTGCTTTATTAGGTCTAGTATATCAGGGTCAAATAGGAATATATTACTGTGTCTTCACATTAAATTCCATTCAGTGAGTCAAATCTGTGTAAAAAAGCCAATCCAAATACCCCTAAATGTGCTTACCTTTCTCAATGTATAATGGCCAAACTCCCAATCTCACTTTCAGACCTTTGTGTATTTTCTGTGATTGCCCTAGATCAGTTGGTCCTTATGATGGAAAGACTCAGACCTTTCCCTAAAATTCTTTTTTTCCCCCTGTTCTTTAGTGTGATATGAGTTGAGAGTGATCAGGAAGAGAAACAGCCGTCCCACATGCCACTGGAGTTGCTCACTGGAGACATCACACTCTCTGCGGTAGACTGGTCACCACTGGTTACTATCGAGAACACAAAAATAATCTGTAGCGTGCAGCAAGGAAGAGAGCTGCAGCCCTTCCCCAGGCTGCAGTTTATTCAGGGACAAGCTGCTTCCGCCTGGGCTCTCCACAGCCACAGCTCTTGCAGAAGATATCCCCCTGCTACAGGCTGGGGCCCTCCCTGAGCTGTGGGGTCTCTCTAGGGACCAGGTGTGACCATTTCTCCTGTACCACAAAGCCACTGCAGAACCCTTTCTGAAAAACATGGGGGAAGTGCAGTTGCCCGTGGAAGAGGCATTTGCACCTGGATCTTGGTTTTTTTGCTATACGAAGATCAAGGATGAGCACAGAATTCTAACTTTAGCTTTTCACAATTCAGGTTTTCAGCACTGTCTGCACAGTATCTACAAAACATTTCCTAAGTTGGGTTCCTCCTCCACGCCACGTCTGCATGGCTAGAACATACTGTATAGGCAAGTTATGCCTCCTGCTCTCAGTGAAATTTACACTGTACTTTGCTTTCTAGGATAAGACTTAGACATATTTTGTTTGGTTGCAAGTTTCTATCCTTCCTGTCAAAATATATTACATTACCTTAATCCCTACAATCCACACTGCAGAAACCATCATCTTCCATTTCAACCTCTCCTTGCGGCTGCAGAACAAACATATTCTACTTCCATAACGTATATAAATACCTGAGGGGTAGGTGTCAAGAGGAAGGAGACAATATTTTTCAGTGGTGCGCAGCAATGGAACAAGAAATAATGGGTTTAAGCTAGAACATACAAAGTTCCACTCAACATGAGGAGAAACTTCTCTAATGTGAGGGTAATGGAGCCCTGGCACAGGCTGCCCAGAGAAGTTGTGGAGTCTCCTTCTCCGGAGACTTTCAAAACCCGCCTGGAGACGTTCCTGTGTGGCTGCCCTAGGGGATCCTGCCCTGGCTGGGGGGTTGGACTAGATCATCTCTAGAGGTCCCTTCCAACCCCAAACATTCTATGATTCTATGATTCTACGATTCTATGATTCTATGATGCAGCTCCATGGAGAAGCTGGGTCAAGAGGCACTTGGCTGGGAAAATGTGTTCTTGGGTCCTGCAGCAGCTCCTGCCCTTGCGTGCAGCCAGGAAGCGGCTGGAGACACATGGTCAGAGGGTAAGTAGGAACTGACAGCATCAGAGACATGGGGAAAGCAGTTAGGAACTCCTGAGAACAAGGAAACAGTTATAAAATGTGGCCGTGATTCCAGCCTGCAGAAATGCCACAAATGATGTGCATTTGTATGAATTCTTTACAGCAAACTGGGCTTGGTTACACACATAGGACCCGCTATGATTTATATGATTTCCAACTTACACAGCGTCATTCAGATTCCTTATTATCCAAAGTTATTTTCCTTATCATATCTGCCACAGACGATAAAACTAAACAAATGGGTGAATGTAATTCATTCACTGGTTTATGAACCTGCAGTCCCACAGAGACAGCAAGATATGGCAATCCAAACTGCGATGCAGCTAAAGGACAAAAAGCAACACAAAGTCGCAGTGCTACCAGCTTATAAGGATTTATTCAAGGAAGCTGAAGGTTCTCTGGGATTGATGTTGCTTCCTCCCTTTCTGGGTTTATTATTTACCTCCAAACATCAAAAGGAGGCACCATGATTTCAAGGGAATACTCATGTATCAGCTCAGGCTGGAAACGGAGGTAGGGTTTATTTAGGGTTTTGGAAAGTTTTGAGGAGACAAGGTCACTGATACCTTCTAATGGAAAGGCCTTGCTTGCCTCTTTCAAAATTGTAGTAGTGCAATAGATAGATACACAACAAAAATCTCGTCACTGTAATTTTCCACCTGCTTTGGGTTGTACTGTAATGTAAAACAGCAGTCCAAAAATATCAGGTGGACTGTAGATTTCTGTCCAGTTGAGATCATTATTAACTTGGCATTGACTTTGTACAAAAGCAGTGACAGCAAAGATAGCTGAATTACACAGACATGGTTCAGTTTAGTGGTTTTTATATTAAAAAAAAATGCAAAAGAAGAGAGAATATCACACAGTGCTCAGACAGAAATCATGCATGCTGTGAAATGGCAAGAAAGGGAGCTCAGCGTGTAACTTTCTTGAGGACATTGGGAGTACCCAGACTGGCACTGAGGACATTTGCAATACAAACTAATGCCTTTCAGGATTAGTTTTTAAACACACAATGATGTAAGTGTTTATTTATCCGCAGAGTAGCAGATTGTTAGTATTGGGTATGCCAAAATATGCTTTGGCCGCAATCCTATGACAAAGCCTTGTCTGAGAGATACTGATCAGTCTGGGGAGCTGAAGTGACACAGAAGAGATTTAAAAATCAAGGGGATCTGTTCTCTGAGACATACACAAAGTATTCATTAACTATTACCAATACATAGTTTTCTCCATTCTCTCTCCTGCTGTGCAACTAGATGGGAAGAAAAAATATTTTGGGGAAACAGATATATTGATTACCCTGCCCCTAGCAAAAAGGTTCAAAACTACCTGAACTATTTATTTGAGTGCCTGTCTGTTTTCCATGTACAGATTTAGGGTCTAGGAAGCAGTTCAGGGTGTTCATCTTTAATTGAGTAGTTTCAAAAGCAGCATGACACACCTCACCTGTATATATGTACATTTTGCACCGTAACACCTGCATCTAGCATATGAGACAGAGGTTCCTGCACAGATAAGGTGATGTTATGGAACTGTAGTTGCCTTACCGAGCTGAGTGCAAATGCACCTCATGTTTGAGCACCTCACATGATGTTTAGCCAAACCCAGGGGAAATGCAGCTGATGCACGGCACAGATCATTACCCACTGGACCTCCCTCTGCCCTAGCTTTCAAGGCTAGGTTTAATAATTATGCAAGTTACAGTGAGGCTTGCTTAGTTATGTTTTTATTAGTCATCTGTAATAGGTCCTAATTAAACATAACACTGGTCCTAATTAAACATAACACTGCTGCAGACACTGTTGGAAAAGGCTTCACTGCCCCTTCACACTCTGGAATATTGAAAGGATGTGAGTCTCCAATTACCCTGCAAGTGTGCCAGAGAATTTATGGTTCATCACCAAGACTGAGTTACCATCATACATTCCCCAAACGTGCCATGCACAGGTTTCCTATTTGAGTTTTTCCATTGCTTGAAAGACCAAGAGATTTCCCCATGGAGAAACTGACGAGCAGTTCTGCAGCTGAGGACAGACTGAAGAATGGGAAGGAATACAGTGGCATGGCTGAAAAATGTTTTGGATGAAAAGACACTTTGCTGTTGCCATGCATTCAGACAAGGCATCTTTGTTTATCTGATCTCTGTTTAAAAGTCATCACACCGTCTTTAACAGGAAACACAAAACCACCAACTAATATTTTTATTAACATGTCATAATGGAAAACACCAACCACAAAAATGTATGTAGATATTAATAAGCAACATAATACGGTAAAATGGCAAAACTTATTTAAAGTTATCAAATCCATGAAGTTAGTTACAGTGTTATCTGTCCAAGATTAGTTTTAATCAAGAAACTCCACATTCTCTTGGCTAATTAAGTAGTTTCCCATTGTCATGAGTGTTGGAGGAGTCCACACTCAGCTGCTGGAGATCAGGCAGAGAAGGGAGGACTGGTGTGCAAGGAAGACTCTCTGTACATAGCTTCATCATTAAAATTTCCCTAGCATGAGCAGAAAAGTTATTAAATTCCCAATAAAAAATGTTTAAATGTCATTAAAAAGTTTCAGTTCTATCATAATTCTCCTTAATGGTAAAAATTTCAGTACTGGTTCTCAGTCCTGAAATTGCATTTTCAAAGAACCCTGTGCTTTGAGTCTCAAATTGCCTAATTACCATATTTATTGCTGGATTCTGTTTTCTAATCCCTGATGACTTTGTCAGATATATTTATGTTCTCTTCATTTTACTCTCATGCAAGAAGGACATACAGGAGCTAGTAAGGATGGCACATTGCAACCTGAGCCAAATAGGTGGCTGTTATCACACAATATTAATACCTGCTTGGACTCTGCAAACTGTACACACCTGTGTATGAAAAATTATAGCAGTGATTTTCTGCTTAACCTTTATTCATGTTACACATGCAGGATGGTCATTATAATTGATATAAACTAAACCTCAAGAAGTAAACCATCTAGTCTCAAGCTGACAGCACCAAAAGCAGCTTTATTACAGTTGAAGATTTGAAGAACAATTCTTCTACTTCTCAGTTTCCTTAATTAAAGCATTGCCACAAAAAAATTAATTCAAGGGAAGAGGTGGGATAAAATATTAATAAAAGCAAGCATCCAGGCAGTCCGAGAGTAGTAAAATTTTTAAAATGTTCAAAGAAAGGCTCTAGTTTTATTTAGTTCCTGTAAATTTAGGAAGGGAAGAAGGAGAGGAGGAATTCATTGCTTCTTTAAATTAAGATCTCATTAAATTACAGTTGTCCTTTGTAACTGAGTATATGATAACATTGCACATTTATTGTCCTTTCGTAGATTAAGTACATTTAATCAACAACTCCCGCCCAGCTAACTTTTCCTGGCTTTTAACTTTGTCAGCTCACTCTGCAGTCTGACAGGTTAGCTTCTTTCCCCATCTTGTAGCTGACTGTTGAGATCCTTATGTTTTTTTCCCATCACATAGTGATAATAAAATTCAAGACCATAGAACTTTCACAAATGAAGAGTTTTAAAAAGATTGACAGGAATGTCTTCTTTCAATTTACCCCTCATTATATTAAATTCGCAAAATAATAGCTACGTCATTTTGACCAAAAAATTTCTCATTTAAAAATCAGAATATTGAAATATCAAATATAATTTTGGTAGTTTAAAATACATTTTTGAAACAGAACACTATTTGAAAATGACCTTCTCAAAAATTGCCAGGATTTGGGGACGTTAAAAGAAAACTCAAGGGAACTGCAAACAGATCTGGCTGTTAAAAGATTCCTTATCACTGTCACAAAATAACAGATTTTGCAGAACATATCTTGAAACTAGTGGCCATTACAAATTACACCATGCTGGCAGTGACAATTGGTAAAGAATAAAATCAATAATAAGATAAAAAACATCAGTTATTTGTATTGAAATATTAATTCTGTAGGTCTGAGGGAAGATAAAATCTATTGTAGTCATTGAAACACACAAATTTAGTGCAGAAGAAACAGAGCAGGTCACTGTAGATTTTATTTCTAGCTCTTATTTCAGCAGATATACCTAGAAGCAAACTCAAGTGGTGTTATTTTAATATAACAAATTAATGGATCTTAAAATATTCTGAATTTTAATTTGGTCTCATGGAGCTAAAGGACAAGGTCTGGTGTAGGGGCTATGCTGCCCCTAAATTTGCAGTGATTAGAAAAAGGTGGTTAACAAGTTCTTCTTTAGTATGAACAGAAATGTGCTTCTAGTAATTACTGAATTAGAAAATGTATGCCAGAGAACATTTTCTAAAAAAAATAGAAAAATGAAAGACAAAGTATAAACTGTAGGAACGTAAGAAAAAATAATTCTACTGCACCTAATAGGGTTTTATTCCTTGCTTTCTGTTCTGGCAGAAATCTACTCCATGTAGTCATTGAAATGTTTTCAAAATTTAATCAAATACATGTGAAAATAGTAAATTTTCATTTTGTTTCAAATTCCCTGGAAGCTGTGGGTACTTTTAAAATATGTTTTACAGGCATACATGAAAAATGCAAAAATGTAAAGGATTTAAGCCTTTATTGTTCAAAGACGAAGTGTTCAGTTTCAAGCCCCTCAGTACAAGAAAGACACTGAGGTTCTGCAGCTTGTCCAAAGGACAATGAAGCTGATGAAGAGTCTCGAGCATAAATCTTATGAGGAGCTGCTGAAGGAACTGGGGTTTTCCAGCCTGGATAAAAGGAGGCTCAGGGGAGACTTTATTGCTCTCTACAGCTCCCTGAAAGGAGATTGTAGCGAGGTAGGGATTGGTCTCTTTTCCCAAATAGCTAGTGATAGGACAAGAGGAAATGGCCTCAAGTTGTGACAGGGGATGTTTAGACTGAATATTAGGAAAAAATTATTGATAGGAAGAGGCGTTAAACATTGGAGCAGGCTGCCTGGGGAAGTGGTTGAGTCACCATCCCTAGAGGTATTTAAGAGATATGTAGATGAGGTACTCAGGGACATGGTTTAATTGTGGACCTGGCTTTGCTAAGTCAACAGTTGGACTGGATGATCTTATAGGACTTTTACAATCAAAATAATTCTATGATTCTATGAAATAAAATTATTTGAATACATCCTATCCACAATGTGAGTGATGTGATATGAATGACGCTTTGCTTTTAATAGATCAAATCTGCCCCTGTTTTTCAAAGATAGTGAAATGACTAAGTTCAAGAAGAACAATGTTCTTATTTCATTTACCAGGGAAATAGGTAGCACAAAGTTAGCAGTCAGTTCTTCCTGGAATGAGCAACCCCTGATAAAATAACTCTATTTATAAACACCTTTTTTCATGTCATGCAGTTTAGGCATTTGCTGATATTTGGGTTTTCTGACAGTGGGCTATCTTGATAGACAGTCACTAATTTCAGGTGCTGCACTCTGTATATGACACCAGCTTAGCTTCACTGTGTACAATTTAACTGCTTAATGTAGAAAAACCCAGAGCTAAATACAGGCTTACGACCACAAAACACTAACTAAAACATATGGACAAAACTCATTAAAAATGGCAAGAGTATGAAACAAGATAACTTTCCACTATGCTAAGGAAACTAGGAGAGCATATTTTATATGGGTTTGAAAAGTCAAGCACACTAGAAGTTGGGGACAGCTTCAACAAATGAGGCATCATATGAAATTCTGTTTGCAGACAATTTACCGACTAGCCAGCAAACAATAATTGGAATGTCCTAGCCCTCCAGTCAGTGAAGCTCCCATGGCATTTTTACAAGCAAATATGGGTTAATTCTAGTCCAACAGATTAACTTTAACTACAGCTTCACTTTCTCACAATCTCAGCTAAAACCCACTTGTCACTCAGCTTGGCAGGACTTCAGTGGAATTGTAGATCCACAGTGTTTACATTTAACAGACTATATTTTCCATTTCACATGCAGGTAATTTCAGTAGGGTCTTCTCAGTGTTGGCCTTATGGGTTTCCTTCCCACTTCACAGAGGCCCTAGAGGATGTAATTAGCCACCGTTTGCAAAGTAGATTGAGAACTGTGGATGAAGGCTTTCTGATGTGAATTATTATTAGAATAAGAAAACTAGCCTAGATGGCCAAGGTAAAAAACTAAAACTGCATCTTGCTATCAAAAAGAGAGGTCGAAGAAACTACACAAACAATAACTGGAATGATTAAAGCTATAAATAAAGCTGCAGAGCGGAAAAAAAATCTGTAATCATGATAGCACAAAGCCGATTTGTAGTCATCTGATGTTAGGTGCCTAAGGCAGGTCATAGATCTCACGAGGATCCCTATGTGGTCAATGGCAAGAGAGGGCAATTCAGCCAACAGCTCGATTTACGTGCCTAAATAAGACTGGAAATTCAAGTGCTCCTCTTCCCCTGACTGCTCACACAGTCAAGGGAAAAAAAGAAGCTTTCAGTTTTAAACATGTCAGCTGGATGCTTCAAGTCATGCAGAGTAGAACCTCAAAAGACTTCACCAACAGGAAGGGTCCAGCTACAATGTGAATGATACAAGGATGTATGAAGTAACTCTTCCCCAGGGCATGCAAAGACAGAGCAGAGAAAAAGAGGACATAATGGAAGTGGGAGAACAGAGGTGGTGATCCCAGCAGGTACAAAGACCTAGAGCAGCTTCACAGGTACCTGCCACCCTATGTCCCATCAAAGGAAAGAGGTGTTTTTTCACCAGTAGGTCTGAACTTATACATTGAGGCAAGCAGAGGTGAGTTGCCTGGTTTCTGGTCCCATAGGATTCCACCTCCAACTAATTTAGATAATAAAAAACGGAAAGGTGAACACATGGATTTTTTAAATCCTGTTATAGAGGTGAATTGTGCCACTGTCTGTGACAGAGCACAGAACTGAACTGAAGTCTCTGAAATTGGAGACCGTCTCACTTCTCAGAGAATGGACATTAATCCTAATACCTTTTACTTATTATGGAAGCAATTTCTCACGCAAGAAAGTTTTCTTATTATAGCCATATAAGTAGAACTAGGCAGCATCATGGAGGCACACCAGGTAGAGTTTTGGGCCCCTCTACAGGAAAGATATTGAGGTGCAATAAGATAAAAGGAAATGGCTTCAAGTTGCACCAGGGGAATTTGAGATTGGATAAAAGGAAAAACAACTACTATGAAATGGTTGTCATGCATTGCAACAGGCTGCCCAGGGAAGTGGTTCAGTTACCACCCCTGGAAGTATTTAAATTACATGTAGGTATGGTTCTTATGGACATGGTTTCACAGAATCACAGAATCACAGAAT
>NW_009729203.1:0-40139 GCF_000703405.1 Apaloderma vittatum | reverse complement strand
AGATGTTGAACAGCGCTGGACCCAGAATAGACCCCGGAGGAACTCCACTTATCACTGGTCTCCATGTGGACATCGAGCCATTGACCACAACTCTTTGAGTGCCACCATCCAGCCAGTTCTTTATCCACCGAGTGGTCCATCTGTCAAATCCATGTCTCTCCATTTTAGAGAGAAGGATGTCATGTGGATTCTGCCACTACTTAGCTGTAGAAAAGTTGTATGTAGGTTACCCCTTAAAATATTGCTCTTGATACAGGGATCGGAAGTCCCGTAGAAAGTGGTCCTGTGTAGGAGGTGAGCCAAGGTCACAACAAATTCTGAAAGCTCCTCCTTCCACTCTCACAGCTAAAGAAAACAGGAACTAGGTTGTTGGTTTATTGTCGCTTATTATTTGCTCCTGATTTTGAATCCTGTCTATAGTGGCAGTGAAAATAGCTCCAGAACCGTTTAGAAACAAGCAATCCCTTTTTCACACCAATATTTGCATTGCTAGCACCTGCAATTTTAACGCATCTTTGGTTTTGGTGAGGTGCTTATTCTTTCTTTGGAAATGCTGACCGTAGCAATTTAGTATACATTACCTACCATTGGCGGGAATCCAGATTTTTCAGTTCTCGCAGTAATTTTGAGTTTTTCTTAAGAAGATGAAAGCTTTTTCTACAAATACATATTAAAAAAAAAGAGATTTGAAGGAAAATGCAAGACAGTACAGATGCAGTATCTTCTCATTCAAATATCTAAAAGAAGAGAATCAAATTAGCATTTGAATGATTCTTATTTTAACGATTATTATGAACAACCTGCAGAAGTCTATTTAAAACGATCACTGAAGCGGGTATATGTAAAAATTCAAAAGATTTCTCTAACTATCACCCAGCTATATAATTCTCACTTTCTTAAGTATGTGCATGTTTAGGGAGTAGACATGAGAAGAGTAGGAGTACCATAAATGCGCCACGAATCCTCTTTTCCTACCTTCTGTCCCAGGAGTTCATTCCCAAGTCACTCAGCAGCAGCCGACAGAAATAAAAGGACGCTTGAGGTTCAGTGGGACACGGTTCTTCTTGACAGGCCACCTTCATACCAAGGTCCGAGCTGCATTTAACTACGTGCTCTTCTTCCCGGGCACTCTGCCGCAGCAGGGCTTCAGTGATGGCACACTCTTGCTCTGAGCTCATCCCAAAGGGTGGCGGTGATGGCTCATTCAGCTTTCGCTGAGGATGCAGGAGGCATTCGGGACTGGTGCTGCCGATCCTTTCCAGCAGCTGGTCAAGAGCGTCCTCTCCTTCCTCCACCTGAGAAACATCTTTCTGGGAAATCAAGTGGTGCTCGGGGTTGCCCGGGATCACGAACGCGCTGGTCGCGCCCTGCCGTGGGAGGCAGCCCTCCAGAGGTCCGTACAATATCCTGCCATCCCAAGAGTACTTCCCTGAGATATCCCTGACAATGACCCTGACGTCCGAGGGGCTCACTGCTGCCTCGGTGTCCGTCTTCTTCTCCGCAGGGATTTGGAGGTAAGAAATAAGAGTGCTGTCATTGAACACGAAGAGCTGCAGGTTGGGGCTCCGGAAGACTTCCGAGGACAGCTCTGAGGACTCCACGTAGGAGTTGTCATGGTTCTCGCTCAGGAGACTGTGGAGAATGGCTGGGCCTCCACTGAGTGGGTAGTGGCTCAGGTGATTCACCAGGTGAGTCATAACCATTCGCGCCGTTAAAGGTATCAGTTCCAAATTCCTCCTCTTTTTTTCTAAAGCCATCAATGAAAAGACAGTAGATCGATAAGAGCAGCAAGAGGCAACTGAAAAGGAGCAAATTTCTGTCAAATTTCAGAAGCTGGCCTTAGTTGTCCTCTTAATCCTTCCTGTTCGAGAAACCACTCACAATCACCTTCCAAGAAATTCTACCTGCTGCACATTGTTATTTTATTTTACCACATGCCCTTTGTCTGACGTTTAGCCTGCTGTGACCCCCAGGTCTCCATACAGCCCGCAAACCATCTCGCACACCGCTCCCACCACGTCTGCTGTCACTGCACTTTCATCTGGCAAGCTGAGGTGTTTCTCCCTGCTGCCTGCACTCTTACAGTCACATCCTCACCCAACTTCTGAGGAATAGCTGTCTCGTGCAGCAAGGGGAAGCACATTTCCAAGAAGGAGATGTAAACTGGAAAGCTTTAATTCTCAGCCCCCCGAACTCCCTTACCCTCAGCCACAGTGAGCAGGTTGCCCAGATCGGCAGAGGAGTGGCACTGGGCTGGCTCGAAGCTCTTCACATTCCCCAGTCGCAAAAACGGGTCGTAATCACTGGATGAGAGGTCGGCCAGGCTCAGCACGTAGTGGCTCTGCTGAGTGTAGGTGCTGGAGCCATTCACACAGCAGTGCAGAACCTGCAGGCAGGCACCATGGCAGGGAAGATGTGATAATGCACACACACATGGCAGCACCTGCTCAAATACTTATTTCTGCAAAGATCATTTTCCCCAGCTCATTGTTTGAAGCATTCTACCTTTTCCTCTTCACCATCCTCTGCCTGTTCTACATCTCTAATCTTACCTCCACATTTTGTTTTCCTGACTTCTCATCTCTAGGACTTCTTCCCACACTGCGACAATTTATGAATTTGTACAGCTTCTTAAAAATGCCCCTGTGCCTAACAGGATTTGTGAAAGGCGTCTTTAAACATCTATTCACAACACATTGCACATTCGTTCCTCACACTCACTCTGTAAATATAGTCGAGCAAAGGAGCTTTGGATGCATGTTGATCTTCAAGACCATCAGCAGACACCGGCTCCAGCAGCATTTTCATGGGTAATGCCATACACCAATCCAGCAAGCAAAGGAGCAGTGAAACTATAAACTAAAAACAAAAAAAAAAAACCCCAGAAGCACGTGACACAGTATTCAGATGTACTCTGTTAAATTCACCCGAACTTAAACGTATGAGTTTGAAAGTTTAAAATATGACTCTGTTTCAAAGTGACTTCACTCAATACCCATTCTGAACAGCACAGAGAAAGAGAGAAGATTGCTCTTTTCCGTGACGTACCTTTTTATCTGCTTCCACAGAGGAATATTCTGCACTCGGCAAAAGAAATGCAATAGTGGCCACAAGGATCTACATTAAAACAAACAGAATTCCAGAAAGACATTTAACTTCTTTTGGTACAGAGACAGAACATGAACTTCATTTGAACACGGTATGAAAAAGGTTAAATTCTCTTAGGAGCATCTAACTGCCCTGGTAAACCAACATCCAAGTGAAACAAAAGGATCTACTTGGCATTTTGGAAACGTATTGCTACAAATGAGAGAAGTCCCCGCTCCAAGGAGCACAGCAAGTGCCTCTCTTAACAAAAATGGCAGTAGGAAAACAAACTTAATGTTAAGTCCCAGTTACAGTAGCTCAAGTAAGGAATTTAGACAACTTTGTGTACAATTTCCATACAAACATTTTAAAGAAACTGACGTACTTCCGTTATTTTTCTGGACAGAGAGGATTCGTACATCTGAAGCTTTTGCCAGTAAGAAACCAGCAGCTGAAGAACGTCGCAGGCTACCTGAGCTACTGGCTTGTTAGGAAACTGGAAGAGAAAAGGTGATTAAAAGCCAAATATAATATCCTGATACAATACAACGCATTCACTTTTTCTACATTTTAAATTATTTTGCGCCTACACAAACAACAAGAAAAGGTCAATGTTGCAAAAATCCCCTTGTCAGCATTAGGAGAGAGCAGGCTTGACACCAGCTATATAATCTTAACCAGGTCCCTTGTGGAAAGGGTCTTTAGGTGCATAAACACATGCTATTTCTGCAAATATTTTGCAATTTTTTTATAGGGTACCACTTTGGGTCCCCTGAAGAGCTGTGCATATGCCCTGAACTCTGCTCGCTAAAGGTAATTACACACCAAGGTTCAGAACTGGGAGGCTGCTTTTGGAAGATGGCTAATGCCCTATCACTAGTATCATGCAAAAAGTCCCAAGCAGTTGGGCGTTAAGCAGCCCCCAGCCAGCACTCTGCGCTCTGTATCATCAGCAATTATTTAACAAACAAACAAAAAAAGGAAAATCCCTTTTTCACATAGTGCTTTTATTGTCAGAGCAATACCTTCAGGGTCACACCTATGACATTGATGGCTTCCTTCACTTGGGGATGGTTTGTGCACTGTGTTAGCTCTTCACATATCCAAACTCCGAGGCCACAAATGGCTACACATCTTTTTCCAAAAGAAAAAGAGGTTTTGTCAGAAGTTTTAGAAGAATATTTAGGAAACAGAGAAAAAAAAAAAAAAAGAAAAGAAATTCACAGAGATACAATCTCTCTTTTCCCTCTCACACAAGAAGTCGATGCCCTTGAGTCGCAGAGTGGACCTTACCTGAACAGGGCTAAAGTAAAGAGCTCATCTCAATAGGATCAAACCACAAGGCAGTGCTAACAACTCAGCTGGACAAACACCAGAAATAAGTGGCAAGAAAGGCTTCCCTGTTTCCCCACTCCCTTTACGCAACATTTTACCTTGCAGCTTCATCTGGCTCCTCTGTAGCATTCTTCAGTAGAATATTTATGAGGTAGCACTAAAATAGTAAAATAAATGAGAATAAGCATCTTCATACAAGCATATGGGCAGCACGATGGATATCAATTTGTTCTCAGAGTTCATGGGTATTTACTAACAAAGAGTGGTGGTTTCTTGGAAATACAAACTATACTCAAATGACAGTGTGCAGTTGCAAGGTTTTGAGGAGAAGGAGGGGCTTATTTTTTAAACAAAAACGTGCAGTAATAATGAAGTGACTGAAGATTCAAAACTGGCTGCGTTATCCAACAATTTACTACTGAAAGGTGACTTTACCTTCACATCTGCAGTTCCCGCGATGATCTCACCAGCTTCTGAAATGGGCCGCAACAGTGGGATTTCTTGGTAGACGTTTGGAAAGCAAACAAGAGAACCAAGGATGGTGTGAGCTTCTGAACGGGGAGCCTAACGAAGGAAAACCAACCCAAAATATCCATTAAAAACACTTCATGAAGTTACGAAATGACATCTCGTGTAATGCTGAAAACATTAACGCTTCACGCCTGTGGGAGAAACGGGAGGTGGCCATGTTACACATCCTTTGCTAATTTAATCCATTAACAATCGCATTTCTACTTGCATTGATATTTAGTAGGGAGTGCTGTTACTACCAGAAGGGTTCCATATTTTCAGCTTGTGCTCACTGAGAAAAGCTAATGAAAATCTGAAGCGCAAGCCCCGGTTTCAGCACGGCGGCATGCTGCAGCCTTAGCGAGGACCCAATTTCTCACACTTCAGCCTTTTTGATGAAACACCTCTGCAACAGCGGCATGTCGCCCCATCCCACAGTGTCACGCAGTGTCTGCCGTGAGATCTGCCCCATGAGCCCCGTTTCGCATTGCGCTATTGAATCGACACCCGTGGGAGCCTCATTAGCAAGGGGGGATGCTCGGGGGCCGTGGGCATTGCCAGGCTCACCTCCGGCGCATCCGTGCTCAGAACCCTGGCCGCCGCGGTAATGAAGTCTCCAATCAGCATCGTAAAGCCGGGTAAGCCCAGGAAGAAAAACCAAGGTGGGCAGTGCTTTACAACAGTATTTAAGATATCCTGAAAGAGAAGTTGCCTGATTGAGAAGAAAAAAGAAAACAAAAAAAAAAACCAACACAAAACACCCTCTACGAAACAAAAGAGCCCGAAACTAAAAGGGAAGGTTTGAGAAGATTTAACTTTGCAGTTCCTCAGCTCCATGCTCATCAAGGCGATAAGTCAGAGGGACACAGCTCCATCTATAATTGGTCATCATGTAACAAACAGTACTTCCCGCTGCAGGTGAATTTAGTAGGAAAAGAGAAGAGCATTTTGTACTTTAGTTACACCTGTTAAAAAAAAAAAGAAACAGACCCCACACCCATCTCTTCATGTCTAAGCACAACTGTTCTGTTAAATAAGAGTTTGGTTGCAAAACATTCAAACCATTAACCAATTTGAAGCATCGCACTGCTCCAAATAAGGGATTTCCTAAAGTAACATCACTCAAAATTCTGAGGCCATAAAACCACAAGATGACCAAAATGCCTGCCCTTAAGGAACGCAAGGCAGCAAGTGCCACTACTCCTGGGGGCTCAGCACACACCAGAGAATTTAGCTCTTCTGGCCTAGCTGAGAAACACAGCCCTGATGGATGCACGGCACAGTAACTCAGGTACCTCTATGCTCGCTGGTTTACTCTAAGTCACTCTTCTAAATAATTCAGATACCAGACAAAAGAGTTTTTGGTGAACTCTGGAAGCAGAAGAGGTGTTTCTGTGTCTTTAAGAGGTGGCACCTCGTGTGTAGGAATAGGCCATCAGCCACAGCTTCAGTCTTATCATCCTCCTGTGGCACAGCATGCATTCAAGAGAAGCATTTCAACTTCAATCCTTCCACGTCTCAATTCTTCACGGTCTCTCCAAATCAGAGCCAAGTTCCCCTATTTGAGTAAAGATTTCCTTCCTACAAGTTTTCATCAGGTTTAAAATTAGGCACCGAATCTACATAATCCTTACCTGCAACATTCTATTTGCTGAAGAATCAGATAAAGCTGTCTCTATACTGGGTAGAAAATTATTTTTCATTTCAATAATATCCCAGGGAAAAGCTGCAAAAGCAAACCATTTTCAACATCCACCTGTACTGGTTTTATGATGTATTAAAGAAGCCTTGAACTTAAATTTAGTCTGTGTCCATATGCTCAATTCCTACATCAGAAACTAAAAGAAGTCCAACTCATTTTTCTCTGTGAGAAGAGATGTTTTAACACCCCTAATATTTCGTCAGAGCCCTGCTAAACACCAGGACAGAATCTATTTATTGTTCCACTAAGTATTTATGGTGGTATCATCCTACAAAAGAACTGTTATATATTTTTTAATAAATAATATTTGTTTCCAGCGTTGTAGCAGATAATGCTTTCACTTCCCTGAATAAGCTAAAATGCCACTCAAGTTAATATTTAAACTAGTTTTAATCACTTCCTTTGATACATTTTAAAGTCAATATCACTCAATGCAAACATTCAAAATGAGGGAGCAGATGGATGCAGCAGCGCATAAAGTGGGTGGCAAACTTGCCCTGGGCGCAGAACAAAAGCCCCACCTTTCTGTAGTTAAGCCTCCGATTAAGGCACCGGGCTCCGCGCGGCACAACGCACCTGTAATTACGACTGAGCCAGATACCGCGACACATTTGGCCTCCGAGTGATGGGACCCAGAACTACGAAGCACCAGATGGGAGCATGCTTCTGCCGACAGATGCCGTGATGAAAGAGCCCACGCTAACCTGGCCTGCAAGGTAACCTGGCCATAGGACAAAGCCCTGCCACCACCAACCGCCCTTGCTCCCTCAGCCCTAGCTGTTAAACATCACCAGGATCAGCAGCTCTAGCCCTGGTCATCACACAGAGCACTTAGGAAAATACCCACAAACACAGCAATTGCAAACTCGTTAGTTTAAATACCAATAAAGCAACCCATGAGTTTACAGCACAACCAATATAACTTTAACAAACGCTGCGACGACACACACATTCCACGAGAGGTGCAAGAATGCGGTCACGTGGACCTATTTGCTGTTTACAATACGTACTTCAAAAAATGAATCTTTTTCAGACTAAGAAAGCCTCAAAAAATTTATTCTGAAAAGCTAAGGAAACAACTCTCCACTTCTCTTTTTTGCTACGTAGCTTCAAACCAATGAACCAGGGTGCTGTGGCGACACGAGGCACACAGAGCTGCCCAAAGTCTGCGATGGGCAAGCGCTTGAGAGCCCAGACAGAAGCACGTTGAGCCTCGCTTTCTGCTGCCGCTTCTCATCTTGGGCATTTCAGTACAAACCTGTGATAGTTTGAGTGACCCCATGAAGTTAACCCGAGGCAGAACACCTCCTGACTACGCTACTGCAGCTCTGATCAAGTTTACTCTGCAGAGAAAGAAGGGGCAGGGAAAAACCCACAACCCAGGAGGGTGCTCCCAGTTATAACCCAACCATTTTTCTCCCGCTTCCCAATTAGTCCGCTCCCATGACACAGCCTGGCTAACAATAAAAGCGTGATCTCACGCAGTAATTCAGTAGCACGGCGAGCTTATCAGGAGATTCGGGTTTATGAGAAAGAGACCGAGTGAGAACATATGTCCTATCGGGGAGATTGCAAAAAATCAGGTAATTCAAACAGAGGAGAGCTGTTTCCTTCCCTCCGAAGCACTGCTCCATAAACGTAAACTCTGTCCAGCAGCTTCCAGCCTAGTAAATGAATCACTTTAATTGAATGCTATGTACACAGTAACTGGAAAAACACAAGCAATAAGAAAAACATATGGTGATGGCAATAGAAATTGGTTTACTCATTCTGTACAGTGTTGTTTCTTTACTTCTTTCATAATTGACCTGTAGAACGATAAATGCGTAAAATAATTTTGGTTTATTACGGCTCCAAACCTTTCAGCAATTACACAAAATGAAAATTTACAAGGAAGTATTCATTCTGGAAGCATTTCCATTGTTTACATAATTGCACAGCTACAATTTAGTGTTCATGTTGTTAAAGAAATGTGGGGAAAAAAAAGGACCATTACGGACTATTTCAATTCAAAATGAT
Source organism: Apaloderma vittatum (assembly GCF_000703405.1). Taxonomy (NCBI): domain Eukaryota; kingdom Metazoa; phylum Chordata; class Aves; order Trogoniformes; family Trogonidae; genus Apaloderma; species Apaloderma vittatum. Next base: position 31,486 of record NW_009729203.1, on the reverse strand, counting down.
GCTCTGTAGTGTTAAAAATGGGAAGGAGGGGCGAGAAGGGGGCAATAACATGCATGTCCCTCTTAAATGCATTAACCCTATAAATGGCATAATATTTTAGCACAGGTTAATCTAGTAATCCAAATAACATCGTAAACATCCACTGAGTAAGTAAAAAAAATTTAGGCAAGTTCACCGAAAGGTCAGTTGCAAAAATATTCTTCACCTAATTTTTGTGGGAGCTTTTGCAGATTACAGGTGTAACCAAATAGCCTGCCATCTGCCTTCAGCACGTTCCCAGTTGTCCCTCGACACGAACAACATGGATTTTTCACTTAAAGTTCACTCTGTTCTTCACTGAGAGACACCTCATTAGGGGCTGAAATTTACAGCATGGAAAAGATCACTAATTTAGACAAGACTTAAGTGGAAAACCCTTCATTTTTTATTCTAAAGAAACTAACACATTTACTTATTTCAAGTTCTCTTAGCTATCGTTACATTGTAGATAAGTGTTAACTCGTCAAAAATTAAGTTGCAATAAAATTTTATGAAGTATTTTGACACCCTGAGAAAGCACAGGATTAGCTCTCCAGAAAAACATATTTCAAAGTGCTATGTAAATCTCACCTCCAGAAAAGTTACATTTGCTAAAGTATCTTGAGACCAGAATGCTTATTGCATTCTGAGAGAGATTAAAAACCAGAGGAACGTTGCATTTGTGAAACACAAGCAGGGTTATTCACGAGTGGTAGAGATAATAGATTACTGCCTAAGTCACCTGCTGGCAAGTGCCCCTTCCCCTCTAAGGCATGTTAGAAATCTCTCTCTTTTACAGAAGTATTAGGAACAAAAAAGAAAATCCCAAAGTCCTTGTGCTGACGGAGGGGTGCTCAGGTGCCCTCTTAACAGAGATCACACCACGCAAATGCAATTTTTAAAGTTTCTCCCCCTTTAGGGCATGAGTGATACCCCCACGGCCCAGGAGGCCACCGGGACGTGCGCGCTCTCCATCAGTTTTCAAGAGAGAGGAAGGTGTGTGAAGTATATGGGCTTGTTTCAGACATTTTTGTTAGCACACCCCCCAAATGGCCAATATGTTCAACCTTGTCCAGTTGTACACTGCTCCTCGCTGTTGAATAAGAAGTTCAAAGATATAAAAGCTCACAAGTGCTTTTTTTTTAACTTCAGATGGAAGTTAATACAAATACCTAACTAACAGAGCTTCTCCAGTAGCAATGTCACTAGAAAGACTCCACTAAATATTATACATTAGCCATTTCTCACGCAAAGATTTATAGTCAGTAGTTTTACACAGGACTACTATGGAACTGATGCTCCATAAGTAGCAACAATATATTTTAAACAAATTAAGAGGCTTAGAGACAAGCATAACACACGTTAGCCCACCGCTATCTTTACTGATGGAGCATTTCATCTAAGTCCTCCTTCTACTACTGGAAGGAACCGAGCTAAAAGCATAGCTGTTAACTTCCCTATCTGCAGCTGGGCTGTGTTTTGGGGGCAGCCCGGTCTGCATGTGCTGAAATTTAATCACCAAGGACATCTGTCAGCTCATTTGGATTTGGGTTCGGTTTTTTTTCCTGCCCATATTTCAAGTTTGTTTTGCCCTTAACATCACTAAACTCAAAAAAGCCACCAGCACCATCTCTTTCCTTGTCCTTTCCACAGAGAATTTCTGGAGTCTGTATTTTTTATTATGTTCCTTAGGGGGCCGGTTAGCTCAGTCAGTTAAGCACAGCGCTAACAATGCTAAGGTTGCGGGTTTGATTCCTGTTCGGTCCCCATGTCTTTCCTGTTCTAGTCAAGAGGTGGCGTCCCTGGCGGCAGGGAGGCTGGATTAAAATGATCTCTAAGGTCCCTTCCAGCCTAGGCCATTCTATGATTCTATGATTTTACATTTTCTTATATATCTAGGCACCCTATAACAAAAATAATAAAATACCTTTGCTTTCCCAGTTCAGGTATTTGTAAAATTTTTTGCACTGCATCATTAGACTTGGGTTTATGTTAAAAAACGCTGTATTTATTCTCAAAAGACATGCACACAGGTGCAAGGGGTTTTGAACCACAGGTCTCACCTAGCAGCACAAGGCAGCCATGCCTACCCACACCACCACTGGCTATCCCGCAGCTTCTCTTCAAAACCACACCCCAAGAACATTTCATGATTTGCCATAATCTGGACAAGGAATTGGAGCAACTGTAGGTAAGCTAACCCATGGCGTGGTAGCGAATCTCCTTGCCTTTACACTGGAGGTGAGGGAGGGGAGGTGGTGAGCCTCTGTGAACTTTGTTCAAAAAAAACCGGAGGCTTAAAAAAAGAAGATGGGCTCTCTAGAGAATGACAAAAACGCCCGCTGACTTGAGCGGCACAGGGGGCAGTCACCATCCTGCAGACAGTCGCTTGCCCCCTGACCCCAGGCCCCTTTGCAAGCTGGAAGTAATTATGCCGCCAGATCGCAAATTGGGCCACAGCGCCGTCTGCACGATGGCTTCTCCCACCTGAGAAGGTGATGCAATTCATACGGAGGATTGTTCCCTTCCTCATACAGAGATGTTTGTTGTCAGGCACTTCCACACGGCCAAATTAGATGCAGCTCATTACCTCGCGATCTCCTCTCTCATCTGCTAAGCTAATTGCTGCATCTTGAACTCAGAGTGCTGTGGGAGCTTCCTAGTAAATACACCCTCACATTGCTCTTTTATGCACCCCACGAGGCAAGCCTGCAAAGCCAGGCTGCACTTGCTGGGAATCATACTGCCGGGATTTACACCCATACTCCAAACTGCGTTCTACTGGCTTTCTATCACCAGCAAAATTCACCCAATACAGCAGAAATCTCGTATACTCACCTCCTCAAGCAAGGAGTGGAAAGAGAAACAGATTTCAAAAAGAAACACTTCTAAGTAAAATACTGAAGAACACGTTCAGGCTGAAGAGGTTTCTGATTAAAGTACGAAACCCACAAAATCAGTCTCAGTACTGTGACGTCCAGACTAGTCTCAGTGCCCAGCAAGCACCTTAATGTTTCCTATACTGGAAATGCAGAAGCAGGCACAAGGTTCCTGCTTCGTATCAACACACTGCATGAGAACCCGAGCTCCAAAGCACCGGGAGCCAACACCTCAACCAGCTCCAGGGCCTAGCAAAGCCAAACAGGCAGGAGGGTGATGTAAGAGCAAGCTTGTGGTCAAGAGTGCCACCAAGAGGCAAAAGAAGCAAACTCGAGCAAGGCAAGGAAGAACAAAAGAGCAGTGGCTATGTGCAAAATACCTGGGGCGCCCTGGCAAAATTTGAGTCTTAAAAAGTATTTCCATCCCTGTGCCGGAAGGAGCTGCTATACTGATCTACAGGTCTTTGTTTTTTCAAATATAAAATCAATTTTTTATTTTTTTTTAATCTGGACTACATTAGGCTTTAAAGCTTCTTGAGTCGTGTGTTTTACAGGACAGGATTTCATGCTGTATCGTTTTTAAAATTCAGGGGGTCTGATCATAGTGGGTGTTATCACACAGCCTATTTTTCTGTAAGGGAATGAAGTTACTCTGTACCCCAAGCAGTGTTAAATTGCCTAAAATCTCAATGGCACCTGCGAATAATGAGAGTTTATGCTGGGGTCCATGTGCCCCCTGCTGGCACCATCACCAGAGCTCCAGCCACTGCTCTCACAATTTCTTTTAGGGAAGAAAACTCACTCCTACCGCTATAAAAACACAGAATGTTTCTAGATGTTTTCTGTTTTGTCAAAAAAAAAAAAAAATTAAATCTCAGCAGACTGCATCTCTTCCTCACCTCCCAACGAACACTTCATTCATTAGGGGCAATCCAGGACAGAGGGACCAGAAACCAACAATAAGTCACAAATAAGTAGCAGTTTAAAAATCCAAACTGGGAAAGCAATGAGAAACTTAGGGCTGTGGAATATAAAAGCAAGGTACCTCCAAGGCTACACTGGGATAATTTCATGCAACAATTGTTGCAAAGTATTGTTTTCTTTTCGCTTCAGGTCTTAAAATATGAAAATACATCTCCTGTCAGTACACAGTAATAAATGGGGGTTTTTTTCATCAAATAAAGCTTGTACCTGGTCTTCACTTGTTAAGCCGAGGTGCATCACAAAATAGAAATGAATGAGGAAATCAGAATTTGGCAGAACATCTTGACGCCTAGTCATCATAGCGCAAATCAGCCTGTATGCCTGAAGTTTGCCTTCCTTATACTCATTTGGCAGGGTGGTTGCCTGAAAAGAGCAAAAACCTTGCATTACTACTTTTTTCCTAATAGGCAGCTAACACCAAGCTCTATCCTCAACAGATTTTCCATAAACCAGATCTGCTCTGCATATTTATTAAAGTAGACTTGAGTCCAAATAGCTTTTGGAGGGCGTCTGTCTTCTTAGCCAGTCACAACTGTAAAAATGAAAAAGAACACAACTAAACATACAGAAATTCAGTACCACTATAGATGAAAATTTTAGAAATAACTCACCTTGAACAACCATGATGCAAATATTCTGAGAGGAGGAATTAAGACAGGAGGAGAGGGAGTAGACTGATTGTCCACAGTTATAGCCAGGTTGTCCCGTATCTAATGGTTTTAAAAGAATAGAGTTAATAAAACTGATCCCTTGCTTTAGTAATACTGCTTATTTCATATTATTACTTTTGCATTTTATTTACTTGAAGGCACTACAACACTCTGAGCTATACACAGTTCCTACATAAGCCAATGAGGCAAGCTAGTTCTATAGTGCTTCCCCAGGGTCTAAGCAAATATTCCCATTCTAGGTCATACCCTGGGCTTTTACACTGAATACCAGCATTCACAGTATTCTATTCTACGCCTCTGTTTGCTACTGCTTCCTCAGTCCATTTAAACTAACTAATTTAAATCCTCTTGCCATTGAGGAACATTCTCTGTTGGGTACATCTGCTGGAAATCAAGCAAGATGAGCTTTAGGACAGAATCCTCCAAATCCCATGCTGACGTTCCAGATGCTAATACCAGGTCAAACTTAATAATAACTTTTAGGAAAAAAGAAAAATCATTATCGTTAGATGTAAGCACCACATACGATACCTTTGCAAGTTTATACCACAACTCATAAAGACACCCAAAAACTTTTGCATGGATTTTGGGTGACTGTATGTTGTTTACATCTCCAAGAATTCCCAGGATCCTCCTCCACAGCACAGCAGCAGAATCGGGATGCCAACCGATGAGGCTTCCACCGGCAATTATACTGCAGTCATCCGCGAGGAACTCACTGCTGTCTGCAAATTTAAGTTCCATTTCCATGGATTAGAAATAGGCATGTTACTTCCTCCCACCATCTTCCATCTCGAAAGCGTTCTCTCCCACCAAACCACCTCTCCCTTTTCCATCGCTCAGGCTAGGACAGGATTCAGATCCAAAACCGGCAGAAAACATGGGCTGAAGGCCATGTGCCACACAGAGACGAGACAGCTATAGATCAGGTTGCTATCAGACAGACTGCCCCCAGTCCATGGTTTGGTGTTTTGTTTGTTGTTGTGGGTCTTTTTCTGAGAGAGGCAAATGCAGTTAAATGGAACACTGATATACTGCAAGAGATTTGTTTAGTCAGTAACTGGTTTTTATGAGTAATATTTCTATTTCTAAAAGACCTTTCTTTATGATCACATAGTACAAAGTGATCTTGAAATGGACCTGAACAAAAGGGACAAAAAGTAGGCACTACTACTATATATGGTGATACACGCCAAAGGAAACACATTTATTAAAAAATTGAACTCCCTTTTGAGATAAAAATCTAAAATGGTGAAGCCATTTTCTGGCCTACAGTACCTGTTAGATTTGCAGTATCCGAAGGACTCAGCTGAAGCCATCGAGGTGCATCAGGGTCCACACACACATCTGCTGCCGCATTAACCTCGTGGTCATCTTCAGAGGCTTGCCAGGGGAGGAGCACCACCTCCACCTCGTTATTGTAGCCCAGGGATGTGTCGCTGCTCACACTTTCACCTACAGCGACGAGGGGATTAACAAAGAGCACAAACCCTGTTTTTAAAGACTACATCAGCAAAGTGTATGGCGTATGTGCAACGAGACCAAATTACAACACCGATTCCAATTGCTACAATTCAGAAAAATACCGTATTTCTCGGAACTCACTTTTTTCTCTCTCTCTACCATTTCCACGTGACTGCTGCAAGTCTGCTTTCACATCTAACTCAGCTGTACTACTGCTTCTTTGTACTGGTACCTTCAGAGAAAAAATAAATAATTTCAGCTTATTACAGCTTTGAGAACTACATTCTACTTCAGCAAATTCAAGGTGTACACGCAGTTATCAGAAATTAACAACAACTCAGTCAAGACATTTTCATGAATGTTCAGACTACCCAAATATACTTTACACCATCAAATATCTACTCTAGCAGACTGTAGCTCTACAATAGTCATGAATTATCTATGTTAAAAAACTTAGGGACTTGTTGTTTTATTTAATATCACAAAAAAAAGCACAAAAGTCTTGCCTAAGACTAGAAGATGGCCAATTACAGAAAAATGTAGAAGCAGCTGACCAGCTCCCACAGTGACCATACCAAATAGCATCAGACAGCTACAGTTCAATTCCAGGTGCCATGCTAGAAATGAGATTAAGGGTTTTTTCACGCTTTCAGTGGCTAGAGTTGCTAAATACTAGCAGGCATCTGATCAGAAGTAAATCACTGCTTGAATCTTATAAAAAAAATCACTTTTGCCTTACTTGCTCTGCTTCGTGTTCCTTCATTGCATATCCTTTATTTTCCTGAACTGATTTGGGATCTGAAGTTAAATTATGAGAACTTCCAGCCTTTTTACCTGGAAATTTTCAAAGTGAGCAAGAAAGAGACATTTGTGGGACCAAAGTACAGAGTAAATCCTACAAAAATTCCAGCTGCATCTACACATACACTTGTTACAGTTAAGTGAAGCAATGCAACATTAAAATGGAACAGATGTTCCGAAAAATCTTTCACAACAGGAAAACTTCCACAATAGGAACAGTAGAACTGTTAGCATGAATACACAAACTTTAAATGCAAGCCAGTTAATAAAGAAGTTTAAGAGTTAAATTTTAACCACTCTGCTTTATAAAAGGCAACATCCTGCATTTGTAGTCTGTAGCATCTTAAAAATACTTTTTCCAACAAGATACCAACAACCTATTCACTAAGAACAGAGCTAGAAACCAAAGTATGTAAGAGCAGCATTTATAAGGCTGAAGAAGTCTCAACACTTTTTTTTCCAGAAGTATGGTATTGCTGTATTTTATCAAAATTACCTTGAAAAAAATCAGATGGAAACTGATCCATAATATCTGAAGTGCTGCTACTTCGAGTTAGCTGCTGCTCTTGGTCTGCACATAGGCCTGTAGCTTCTGTTCCAGTTGAATTTTCCAGCTGTTGAGATTCTTCAACTTCTGTTGGTTTAATTAGAACACCAAATGTTTACACAACCTCAGAATTACGTACACATGTCAACTTCTTACCTAAGAAAACTACATGAAAAGCGACCCATTCCAATATTTCCCAAGTTACAAAACCAGAACATAACTCCTAGTTACAGAAGTTATAGTTTAAGATTTATAAAATGTCCTCATAAAAACAGTAAAGTTTAGAGAGAGATGTATGAGCAGTGTAAGTTGTAAAAAATCTACAAAAAGGACAGAAATTACTCTGGAGTTTTGGATTGCACGAGGAAGGGTAGTAAAATGTCATGTGAACAAAGTTATGTTTTTCAGTGCTAGAGACCCAAACTAGACTCTGTTCATTCTGGGAACAGAAAGAAGAGAGGAGAGGCAGCAAACCTACTATAAACTCAGAACGTAGAAAGGATGGCAGTGCTTCATGACTTTTCCTCCATGAAGAGGGGAGGGGGAGAATAAAAAGGCAACTATGCAAACAGAGTGAAAAAAAGATCTGAGCTAATATGACTATATAAAATCTATTTAATATTAACTATTACCATAAATTATAGTTAAACAAGAACTGCACTGCTTGCGGTGCTACAAACATTCTGAGAGAAATCACGCACTATTTGAGAACTAAGACGCCCAGACATATCTTTTAGATTTGCTTCAAGCATTAATAATTACAGGAAGATTTCTGTAAAGGAAACTTTAAAAATCCACAACTGTAAGCTCCGATTTGTAACTGAGTATAGCACAGACTGAATGAGATTTTGCTTTTAAATCGAGTAGCTGGACCAGTTGCACTTCTCTGAGTGGATACTTTGCTTGGACCCTCACACATTCAGCTGCCTTGTACAGTAGTTCCTTGAAAATTCTTTTCCTCCTTTTCCCTGAGAAAGTTACTTGACAATGAACGCAGTGAGAGAATAACAAAAAAAGCATTAGAAGCACTTTTTGCCACCCCTTTGTAACTTTGAAAAAGGACAAGATACGCTCCCATTGAACTTGCTCATCTTTTTTAGAGCTACCCATAATACTTAACACCCTGCTTTGAACAGATCCAAGGCACAGGAAACACAACTGGTACAAAACATCTCATCCCGTACTACTACAGAATAACCAACGGGACAGAAAGGGAACAGACAGACAGCAGTTTAAAAACATAAGGAACATGTATATAAAAGATGGCATTACAGTACCTGACAGTCTGTGAGAGGAAGAAGTGTAAGAGATACCAGGTAAGAGAGAGCTCACAGTGTGAAGCAGAAGAGGGACACTTTTAGTGGCTGGCAAAGGCTCAGAGAGGTGAACACAGTTGCTGATAGACTGGCTTCGCTTAGCTTCCAGGAAAAAATAAAGCAATAATTACGTCAGAAAAAATAACAACACATTTGGAGTTCTGAACGTCAAGATACAATGAAACATAACATTTTCAGAAAATAAAGCAAGAGAATTTCACAACAGGAAGCCCTGAAGTATTTCCCATAAGCTGTAACTTGATAACATGTGACTCTCACATTGAAAGTGTGATAATCAGCGACTTCCAAACCACAACGGTACCACAACGTGGAACATTTTGTCTGTGTATAATTCCTACCAACTCCTGGGAGCAGCCACAACTCCAAGGTAGATTTAAAACTTGAGTGTTACTGCGTGTTTGGCAACATAAGCATTTAGTCAGGGTCTCACCTGTTGCCCTCTGACGAACAATGTTCCTTGCTTTCTCAACTCCGGGGGCACCAGACGTCGTAGCACTTCGGAACCTCATTGGCTCCACAACTTCAGGATGACTCTTCCAGCTTAATGAAAAAGATCTTCCCACCACAGCTGTCTTCTGAGGCTCTAAAACACCACCTTAGAGCCAAAGAAAACAAAACCCATGTTTTGGCACAAATTTTTTGCTAAATTATGAATGGGCTTACAAGCACTCAGACGTGAAAAATACAGATCTTGTAAACATAAAGATGGACTTTTACTATTAATAGAAGTCAATCGCTGCTTCAACTACGTGCACCAATTGCAAGGTGGCACAGAAGTGTAGCTAAATACTGTAATCAATAAAGTTTAAAAAAAAATGCATGAAAGATAATTTTTCCGTTGATGACTACACCAGACTGCTGTGCAGGAAACCACGTTTCATTTCCGCTGCACAGAAGAGACTGATTTTAAATGCTTACTCAAAACTGCTAAATAGCTCTCTTCTGCTGACCCCAATTACCTTCCCTCCCACAACGAAGGACGAGAATGCATAAACCCAAAGCCCTTCACATCTGATTACACTAGATTAAGTGGTATTTAACGTTAGATTAAATTTAATTAATTTTAAGGATTAAATTTAAATATTTAATTTGTTTGGTACAAGAAACACTGAAGCCCAGAGACTAACCTTTTCCTCTCTGCTTTTTTTCTTTTTGTTCACTGAGCTTATCCAAGGGCAAGTTTGTCATTTCCACCCCATACACGGTCCTTGCTAGCACTGCTGTCAGCGAGTCCATGATGTTGGCCCACTCAGTTATGAGCTCCTCCCAGTCAGTCAGGGCAGACAAAACACTGAGCAGGTCATCCCACAGCTCCCGAGAAATGTAAACGCTCAGGTTTGCTCTGATCCAAGCCACAATGAGGGTCTGATGGAAAAGAAGCACAGGCCAATGAACTCAGCACTCTGACACCAACCTCCATGTGCATGAAGAACAGACTGGATCTATCCGCCTCCCTCTCCTAGGAAGAGTTTACAAAACAATTACTGCAAGGGAGAATTTTTTTCATGTTTTATAAGCAGGTTTCATAGTACTGTGCAACAGTACTTAACTAAAGCTATGGGTAATCATTATGTAACACCAACATAAAAACCCTCAACAAACAAAACCAACTGCAAACACTCACCCGGAAAAGTAATCCCGACATGCTTTGAGCAAACGTATCCTCTATTTGGTTTTCTTTTGGCTTCTGCATGACAGCTTCTGTTATTCTAAGAAGTATCTGTAACATCTGTTCCCTGGTTCCAAAACAAAATTGTATTTTTCATTCACGTTTTATTAATTCTACTTGTTAATCTTCACGTGCCATAAACCCCTCTTAACTCTACAACTCTGCACACCGAGAATGTGATCATGCTTCAGACTTCACAGACCATCTCCAAAATTACATTGTTTGGTTGTGGACTGTAAAAGCTAATTTTTGAGAAGGTAAAGTCAGGATGTTGAAGTTAAACAGTGTCACGACATAGACTCAGCAGAACCTGCCATCTCACAAATCAACTCAGAGGCCAGTCACAAATATGACTTGCGTAGTAAGGTCCATCCTTGAGAAAGTCCTATCAACCTATCCAACAATTCGCCCGTAAAGCTTAAATGATGATCTTTTTCTCCTTAGTAATGCAGGATACATTAAGCTTACCATGTCTTCTTATCCATTGATAGCTCCATTATCATGCGCCTGAAAATACTCAGAACTGCTTTGCAAGCATCAACCTGCTCCTTCAGAAGCAGCGGGACCTCAATGCATGGTTCCAGCAAGAAAACATTAGCGGAGTTTGTCAGGAACACCTTGAAAACAGGCATTTACAACAAGGTTACACACTCTCAGGAGTGAAGTCAAGACTTATTATAAAGCACTTGTCTTTCTCCTCCAGTCAAATCTTTCACCTTCCTTCAAGCAAGTCTCATGTTTTACCTACTACTTTGTTTTTCTACATCATTCTAGTGAAAAGTGAAAGGCACACATTCCATGGGTTGTGGGGGTGTCTCTGCTATTTGGTCAGGCACAAGTTACATTCCTCCAGCTACTTGCTTGAGCAACTACCAATACTTCCAATAAATGAGCTTCAGTGAAGACACACATACAGTTCTGATTAACTCCTATTACCTGCAGTAGTAAAAAAAAAAAATGAACCTTCTGCCTTAAAATAAATACCTGGCTCTAAGACATGGCCACAAGGTTTAAATTTAATATTACAAATGTTATAAGGGAAGCCCAAATCGTATCTTTCAAAAATGATCAACTGCTGGTCGTTGTTTTTCTTAATCTCGGAGACTGTATTATAATTCATAGGTCAAGTTAGGTGATTACATAAATTACAGCCTTGTACCCTTTCCGTACACCGCACCTGTAACGCTGCTTGAGCCCCAGCTTTAACGTTTTTGTCCTCATCTTCCAATACACATCCTCTGTTAACAGCACTGGTAAAGGAGTACGTTCTCCCCCAGCTGGATGAGCGCTTATGTCCTGAATGGTCAGAGGAAAGCTTTCAAAAATATGCTTCAGTTAGTGACAAAGCAGAAAGGAATACGTCTGTATTTATGCAAAATCATGTAAAATCTCAAAAGCTAAGAGAAAAAAAAAAAAGGGGAAAACTGTCATGTCCCATGGTCACTTCAAAAAATTTGTGTCTATTCTATTCTCTGAACAAACGGTATATGGAATTTAAAGGTTCGGAAGAGTTTTAAGAGTTGTGTTATTTAAAATATTTTATACCACTTTTTGCAGTCAATGATTGCAGTAATATTTGAATTTAAGTCCAGCAAAACTATAAATACCTTACAAAAATCATCTGTCAAAACCTTGTAATTCTCACTATGTGTTTACAACTTCAACCTCTTTCTCAGTACAACAAAACTTCCCTTTAGATAGCTTCATCGCATCAACAGTATCAAAGCCAACTTTTCGTCAGGGTTCAAAACAGGACACCAAAAAGATGGCACACAGAATTTGTGACTACCTTTTCATTTCTTAGATTAAGATGTCCGAATCCAAATATTTCATCCAGTATATACAAATCAGTAGATATTTTCAAATTCTTAGTGCACTAGGCCAAGACCATAAATTTTAAGACTGCAGAACTTATTGGTATTTCTTCCATTAGATTCTTGCTAGCATATTTGTATAGACAGGGAAAATCAACAAACTACATTTTTCAAAATAGCTCCCATCTTTTCCTGCACTCAGTAAGGTCTACTGAACACTCAATATTTATATAAAATTCTGAACCTTAAATAAAAGAGGTTTTTTAATCTTTGTTTTCCACACATTTAATTTTTTTACTTATTTACAAGGCATGTTTATAATTTAAATCATAGATTGTAGGCAAATAGAATAAAGTTAACACTGATACCATACATGTTTACCATCCATCTGCACTGAGGAATCCTCTAAGCTGACGACAGCATCCTGACTGTCTTCCTTTTTGTCTGGCTCCTCCATGAACACAGGTTTCTCTTGCAGTATCCACTTTCGATATACCTTCACCACTTTTCGTGTTGCTGATATATCAGAAGGCGGCAATAAAAAAGCCTAAATCGAAAAATTAAACCGTTTCACTGTATTTTCCCACACCTGGTTTGACTGCAGTAACAAAAGTCATCTTGCTCAGGTTGGAGAAGCAGCAATGGAAGGGCTAACAAAAGCAAATTTAAATATGACACATGGCTAGCCTATGGGAAAGTTCTGAAGATGTCTTCACACATGCTGTCAAGCCAGAAGACAGCTCCTAGAATATCAGAGAAGCAGCAGCTCAATAGTGGGATGAATGGGCACTATACAGGCTAGGAAGGAGCACAGGAAGAAGAAAAAACAAACAAAAAGCAAGAAAACCAAATCAAAACAAACACCAGACGCTTCACAGTAAAGCCTGTCAGTTCGCTCAGCTGCTGCCAAGTAGCTTCTGCACATTTACGTGACCTGGAACTGCTGCTTCAACCAATTTCCACCTTGGTGCCAGAACAAAAAAACAACAAAAAAAATTAAAATTGGGCTCTCCAGTAGGTCCACAAGTATTTTTATTCCAAACAATTGAAAGAATGTCAAATTAATGAAAAATACTAGCAGGAGCAATCAGTGTTCCAAGAGCCCTTAAAAGCTGATGTTGATCACAGGAACAAGAATCTTACTATTTGAAATAATAAATTTGCAAGCTAATAGCTCTTTATATGCCTTAAAAACAGACCATAATACCAAGAACAAAGTGGTCCGTTCCAGATGAGGCACGCTGCATCCAGCACCAGCAACAAGCTTCAGCTTCTATAAAAATGTCATCATTTTATCATTAAAACTAGACCTAAGGAGGGTCTAGATGAAAAGGGTGTGTCAAGTTTGAGCAGTTACCTGATCAACAGCCTTCATGGTGTCTGTCCTCACACACATGACATGATTTTTTTTTTTTAAAAATACAACGGCAATCAAACATACGCACTTACTTGTCGAAACACCTCGTTAACGAAGTTAACGTATCCTCGAGTGGATAAGAGGATCCTCTGCACCATCTCATAGACAGTGCGGTGCTGCTCGTCGATGCTGCAGAGGCTAGAGTTGCTGGGCCTTCTGTCAGACAAGGTGCTGCTGTTGGAGTGGCTTCTCTCCTGCTCACCTGCGTAAGACACGTCAGTTTCCAGCTCTGCGGTTTTATCTTGGTTTACCCCACCAACAGTCTGCACAGAAGGAAACACACAGGTAAGACTGAAGAGTCTCTTAAAAGGAAAAGCATCTATTTCTGTTAAATTCATTGTGAACTCTCTAATCTGAGAAAAGTCTCAACCAGCAATCTCAAAGTGAAATACATGTCTAATTCCTTACTGTAAACAGTCGCTATAATCAAGAGGAAAGCAAAGCAGCATTTGGTATTGCTGGGAAATGGTTCACAGCACAAATAAGTTCGACAGTTTACAGACTAAATTCCCAAAATCTAAGCATAATACTGATGGAGTTGGTAAGGAAAACAGCTATATGTGGAAAAAAAAAAAACCCTACAAAATTACTGAAGGGTTTCCCTTGGAGATTCTCTGCTCTATCAACAGGGGAAAAAAAACAAATAAAAACACCAAGTAGCTCATTAATTTACCCAGGGATAGCATTTCTTTCTTGTTTCATTTGTCAGTACATCACAATCATTTCCAAGGTCAGCACATACATACAAAAGAGGCAAACTTTAAGGCACACCTGAATAATTTTAGGGAGCATTTCTCCTCCATTTTTTGTATTCTGAACAGCACTTAAATATTTCTTTTCAAGAAAGAAGGTAACAAGCCACTTAATAAAAATTACTCGAGCTGCCATATATGGGATTTTTGTGCTGTAGACATTTTCATTGTTTCGTGTTGCAGTAATGTATACTGGTCTTGGTCTTATATCGGGAATATCTGGAGAGATAAAAAAGAGAAGATGTAAAGAAAATCTATCTTAAAAAACCGTAATTGCTTCTGGACTCTGACTAAATACATTCAACGTGTCACCAACCTAACGTTCTCCATACAAAACAACAGATGCAATGATTGACTGTTTTTATTATATTAATGCTTGTATTTTATCATAATTGCATTCCTCCTAAAGAAAATTGAGAACATAACAGCACAGATCTTTCCTGAACTTTGTAATTTGTATCATAATTTAAAAAAAAGCAAAAGGGCTGCAAAAAGAAGATCAAAGTCTGAAACAAAGAATTACTTCTACTACAATGTATGTTAATAAGTTTCACAGAGTTTTGTTGAGTACAGTGAGAAAGAGAAGATGGCTCTGGAACACTCAATAGTGCAAAGATTAAGAAGAAAAAGCACACTGGAAAGAGAAGTTAACTCAGGTGCAAAGAGCACCACGCAAGCTGAAATAAAAGAAAGGCCACACATGGGAAAAAGTTGAATATTGCCAGAGGGAGATAGGTTGGATCACAATTCCTTCACGCTTAGATTTAGGGAAGACTCCCCTATATGCAGGTGGAAAGCACAGACGGCCTGTGCTCAAGAGGTCAGTAACACATGAGACAAGAGAAGAAAAATCCTCAGGTGAGAGAGCTGTGGCGGTTCACCGGCACGTAACAGCGATGCTTCTGAGAACAGCTGCCATCATTTCTACTTAAAAACCAAAATTTGCAACTTACCAAGAACAGGTTTGTAGAGGTTGGTGAGCTTTGTAAAAGATGGAAACAAGTGCGGAAGATAGTATTTTCTAAACAAGGTGAAGAGAAACTTAAAACCAGTGTCTTGGTTCTCTTTATTCTTCCACTCCAAGCTTGCAGCCTTCATCATGCAGTTAAAGAGGAGCAAACAAAAAGCTTTAAGTGAATGTGTTACACTGACAATCACTCCACATTGAACAAAAAAGATAAACAATTACACCTTAACAAGAGGGATGAAAAATTAGCACTGTCCCAAAACCCCTCACAAACAAGAACGTTATCACCATGATAATTTCATACAATCACTTTTCAAAATAAAGCATTTCTTCAAAATGGCAAAACCCCTTCCAAATCTAATTTTGGTCTTGTCTTTTGATGTAAAAAAAGAGAGAAAAAAAAAAGAAGTATCTCAACCTATATAATTATCTTTTTTTTAAAAAACTGAGTTCCTTAACATTCATTGTTTATGCAGTTTTCCCTTTATTTAAAATGTTGCTTAATTTGCACTTTTAAAAATATATATGTTATCTTATTTTCTTTCCTGTGCAGATCTATTTTCTGTGCTGATCTATTTCTAATTAAAATTTTTCATGTACATGTTAATCGCATCCTTTAAAAAAAAAACCAACTCAGAAGCCATCTCTCCCTTTTTATCTCTTTCTCCAGGTGGTCCTTTACACATCTTGCTGGCTGTGTATGTGTCCAGAGAACAAGCTACATCTTTACCCCATATCAAATTTCTAAATGTGACCAAAGGCACATAAAATAGTTGATTACCCTGCAAATTTGGCTAACGTTCATTAATTCTTATCACAAGTGTGAAAAACTTCATATCTGCACTTGGAAATACCTTTGGGATGACTTTCCTTTTAAAAACAAGAATAAGAAAGGGCAGAAGACACTTTCTCCTGGTGAGGGGCAAAATCAGCTCCATATAATCAGAGTGGAGACCTGACTCTCTACCACACGTTCATTCCTCTAGATATGCATAGTTAAGAACACATATCCTCCGCACCTGAATTACCATATATTTTAACAGTAGCTGAAGAAAATAGCAGGTTTGGTCTTCAGCAATTTTCTCTCCAGAGACAGCTGGCAAAAGCGGGGTTATTTCTTCCGGGAAAATCTTAGCTAAAATAAAAATAAACCATTTTAAACACAGAAAATCTGAAAACAGTTAAATAAAAGGTATTTTCCCTAAAAAGATCTGGAAATAATCGTTAACACGCTATGAGGTTGTAAAAGTCAAAGTCCAGCAACCCGTTGGGCTTCCCCTATTTTCCCCGGCACTAACCGAGGACGGCACCACCCAAACAGAGACTCTACAGCTCCAGAAGGAGCTCCGTGGCAGGGCGTGACGCTCATTTACTCACCGTCTGGGGCACTGGGAGGACTAATGAGATTATCGAGGGTGCAGGGACCTCGGGAGGACATGAGGGGTGGGAAGCCAGGCACGAGGCAGGCAAATATTAATATCTGCTCTTCCGCACAGTTAGTCTGCAGCGCTTGAAGCCAGAGGAGAAACAGCCGTATTCCTTCACATCTTATCTGCGAGGGGATGATTTGAGGGGGGAATGGAACAGGATTAAACCAAATTTCTAAGTACAGTAACGCAGTTAAACAGCTAAGAAAATGCAGGACAAGCACTTTCATGCCAGCTGTGTGCCAGTGAGTCCTTTCAGCACACCAAGAGCCATCATATCATTCATTTAACCATGGGCACAGAAGGGCGGAAGCAGGCTGTACCCAAGGCAGTGGCACCCCAAGGAGACAGCACTGCCGACAGCAGAAAATTGTAAAGTAATATGCTTCATAAGAACTAGAGCAAAAAGAAATATGAACACAACAAAGAGAAATACCTTGAGAGCATTTCCAGTGTGTAAAAGTTTCTTCAGAATTGATCCTGGATTAGAAAAATTAAACATACATGTATCAGATACTCAAATACTCATCTTCCACCAGAGTGTTTTTTAAAAAATACTACAGAAAAAGCAAGTTTAATGCTATTTACTGTCTGGCCACTGAGCAAGTCTTTAAGAAAAGTATGGGGTAAAAAAAAAACCAAAAAACAAAGCATATCTGTTGACAATCACCATCGTCATCATCAGCATTATGAGGTCAAATATAATGTATCTTTGCAGTGAGGTACTTTGGGTTTAGTTAGATAACAATTTCTCAAATTACCTTCATTCCAAATAAAATATCTAGGGGAAATTTTGACCAAATATGACTACTTAAAAGAAGCATAAATACAGACAATATATCAGCTATTAAAACAACTGACTAAAGCCAATGTGTTCTGGACTAAATGGGCCACTTGACTACCCAGATGAAATGGTAGTAAACTGGTCAAGCAGATGTCTCCTTTTATTTTTGCCAGCACTAACTGGAAATGTGACAATAGCCCTTTCCTTGACCTTTAACTTCCACTCATTATTTCCTCTGCAACAGCAAATTCATTGTTCTTATGAAAACATGGCAGCTGATGAAACAGTGCCGGAAACCAAGCCAAACAACAAAGCCGTACTACTTGGAAGAAATATAACTTCCCCCAAAGCAGCATGAAATTTACTTTAACAGTCAGCGAAACAAAACATTGTGACCACCATTCAGAAGCAGAATTTTCATAGTAGTGATAAATCCAAGACATTAGAGGGAAGCACCAAGTTAAAAATATCTCATTGGACTTCAAGTGGTTTGACTATTAAAATAAACATATTTCACTTTTCAATGCTTCTGTACCCATTTGACTCTAGCTTTAGTCAACCTGGTCAAATGAGGAGAGCAGTAAGTTTTGCTTTCTGGCTTCTGTACACGATCACAAGGTCAAAACATTCACTATATAGTTCCTGTGACCTACAGTGTTTATTTAAATCATTAAAAAGTTAACTATCTTCAAACTAAAGACAATAAAAAACAATTTCCTCATAGTATTTATGTTCGAATCTAACTTACAATTTGTATAGGACTTTCAAATAGATTGTTATCAGAACTTCCAAGTTGTCTAGAAAAATGAATCCTGCTTTTCTTACTTGGATTTTCAAAGCTGACGATTGATTAAATCAAGCCTGTTAGATATCTGTTATGTTTCTGCTTGAGAGAAAACACCAAACAAGAAACACACAGAGCTGCAATAGCAGGTGAAGAAGATTTTTCATATGCTTTGAGAATTTTCAGCTGCAAGTCTCATATATAAGTACCAGCTGTGCATGGACAATACCAAAGGATTCTGTGGTTCACAGGACTTGTAGAACTAGGGGATGAGAAAACATTGATTTTATTTGTACTAGAATTTTTTTAAACCATTCCTTCTTACCTATACTGCGAAAATGCCATCGATAAAAAATCCTCTCAGGTAGTAGCTGCAATATTTTCTGCAGGAAACAAAACTAAATAGTCAAATTTTTACATAACAAACCGCTCCATTCAGAGGATATACAGAAACGGATAACACAAGACATAAATGAAATGGTAATATAAACATAGAGAACACAGGTGAAAGCAAATACCTATCACAGTAAGGATTTCAGCCCATCCCTTTAACTCTTGTTACCGAGAAAGACACCTGGAATGATCGTGAATAAAGATCATGACACTGTCACAAACGGCTTTCCCTTTCCCACTGCCTTGCAAACCCCCCAGATGTCAGATCACAGGCTGATTTCTAATGAAGAAGTTGCAGAAGCAGCTCGCTCTGGGTTACGTTTGTGTGCAATGTCTGGCAACGACTCCTGCTAGATTGATACCGTGTGGATTGTGAGCTTCTGGGGCTTAGGACTGTCCTCCTCTCAGCTACCGGGGCCTGACCTCCCAGCTGCACCTGCGGGGAGCAGCGGTACTGCTATTTTTACGGTGAGGTCGGTTACCTGTGTTTTCTGCTGGTGAGAGAAACCAAGTCAATTACACAAAGCTGGACTCATTCAATAAGGCACTTGCATGGAATAATGCGCAGTGGTGTGCCGCTGTAGTTTTGGGCTGACCCTGACAGAGGCAGATCAAAGGAAAGACGAGGCTGTGGTCAAACCCATCCCCCCTCGGTTCTGTCAAGCTACAGGGCACCAAAGTAAAGCAATTTAAGCACATGCTTAAGTGCTTTCCTGAACAGAGTCTTATAATCGCACTTGCAAATAACAGTTGGGGCTGCCAAATGTTGTTCTCTGTCAGTTTAGCGGATGGTAACGCCATCAAATAATCGGAATAAACCAAAACTATTTGGGGGTCTTATTTGAGTAAATACTGCTTTTAAAAGGTCTTTACAGGTTCTGAGACACATCTTTTCTTTTCCTTTTTTCCTCTTTTTTAAACTGTCAGCAGTACAGATTAAGGCTTGGCAAATAGGTGCTTTAGTAGTACCAGACAGCCAACGTACTGCTGCTCAGACTCTCAGAAATGTGAGAGCATAAACAAGGTTTCACGTAAATTTCATAGAAAAACATGTCTGGATCTTAAAACTTCTCAGCCACTGAAATATGAAGTTAAGAAGATCTATTTAAATGGGGAACTACTTTTCAACATCTACTTTTGGAAATTAGTTTAAATTAAACAGTGTTATAAATCATAGAATCATAGAATGGCCTAGGCTGGAAGGGACCTTAGAGATCATTTTAATCCAGCCTCCCTGTTGCCAGGGACACCACCTCTCAACTAGATCGGGCAACACATGGGGACCAAACGGGAATCGAACCCGCGACCTTGGTGTTGTTAGCACCACGCTCAACTGACTGAGCTAACCAGCCCCCTAAATGACTGTCAGAGGTCCTTGCAACCATCAAACAAAACCACAGGAACAAACTTCTGCACAACAAAGCACCATTAAGTTTTCAGATATACTACATGCAAGATGCAAAATGAATGACAAGTCATTTAAGCAATGGTGACCCATTTGTTGGACTTTTGCATATGAAAGCTCACAAGAGGGAATAAAGCAGTCACAGCCAAGAAAGCAAGAATTGGCATTTTAGGCAATCCTTCAGAGACGGCCAACACATGAATCATTATTGCTGTTAAAAATAGTACGCTCAAGAGATGGAATAAGATGGACTGTTTTAATTTTGACAACAAAATGCTTCAGAAATTATATATACAACACTCAGTCTTTTTAAAAATGGCACATTTCTTTCTCCATGGCAGAAGATGAAAGTCATGACAAGTTCATAGATGTAGGGAACTAGACCTCAGGTCACACAGACAGACTGGTCTTTCCTTCTTCACATCTTTATCAAATACTATTTGACATTTCTAAAAGTTTACCTAGAACAAAAATACAAATCAGGCACATCCCTTTTATGTTGTTGCTGTGTTCGGTTTCAGCGTTACTCCCACAGCTCCCTCCCCAGGGGTGTGGTAGCAGCGAGGACGGCAGGAGCTGGCAGCTGGTAGCCAGAGGTCTAGCTCCTCATCCATGAGCAGGAGGAACACGCTTGGGATGGAGAGGATCCGACCAGCTAAAAATGAGGCCACGAGTCACATTTGGGCTTTACCTGTTCGTTAGGGACCATGTTTCTGCCATTCAGATTGCGAGATATCCACAGACAAAGAATTATCATTATCTGTCTAAATACTGAAACACTAGCAGCCCATCACTTCTCAAGACTAAATCCAAAATTCCCCTTTCCGTAACTTGGCACAGGGCAGGAAGAAGCTTCCAGCCTAACCCACGGATGCTTCAAGCCCCTACAGGAGCAGCGGCACACACCGCTGACTTTGTACCCGGGCACTGATCCCACACCGTGCAGCCAAGGCGCATGAGGAAAGGCTCTGTTCAGCAAAACCCTCAGCTGGACAGATGACAAGAAATGCTCTGGATTCCAGTGCCAGAACACACTGCAGGGAGGAACCTTCTAACACCTTCAGGCTTATTACAGAAAACCAGCACATGTATTTGGTTTCCATTGTTAGAGTCACTGTAAGCAGCAGATTGTTAGAGCAAAACCAATACACATTTACAGGTGACACTAACAGGCTAACTTCAGCTTGTCTTTGGATGGAAATTCTCTCTCATTTTTTTCAATTTGCCAAAACCTGGTAATACTACTAGTGAAGATGCATGCCTTAGTATCTTTCAGATGACAGGCAAACAAATTCTTTGTTGTAAAATAAAAATCGTAATTAGAAAATATGTCTACTTCACTAAAAGCCTGACATACTTAAACACCTGGCAAGGCCTACTCATGTATTGTGAATGGAAGTCTGTGGAAGTAATCTGATGATGCACAAATAAACTTTCCCTCCTTGCCAAAGGAAACAACACATACTTCCCCAAGAGCTTTGGCGCTGCTTTTAGAGCAATTTTAACAGTTTACACATCCCAACTGATTCAGGATCAAAACAAACAACCACCAATCCTGGTTGTTGCAAAACACAACAGCGCATTGAAGGCTGCGGGAGTTTCCCACGACCTCTCTGTGAGGCACAAAGCATGTGAACCGGTTTTGGGGGAAGGCCAGTGATGGCAATATCTTACACATTACACAATTTCACCTCAACCTGAACACGAAGGGCACTTCTGGCACAAGAGTTGTGATAAGGTGTAAGCTCGTAAGGCAACAAAGTCACGTAATAGAGACTAATTTTTTGAAAAAAGAACATAACTACTCTCGTGTTTGAGTGTTAGTGAATTTTTGGCTATACTCACAGAAAACTTGAAAAAGAAGTGCTGTTACAAAGTAAAAGTACCACCAGGAAAAGCAAGCTTAAACCTCAAACTGCATGAAGCTGGAAGAGCTGGGTAATAAAAGAACAAGTTTACAGGTTTTTTTCTCTTTAAAAATCACAGAATCAAACACCCTTGCCAGGTGACTGAATCGAAACAATTCAAGTGTTGAAATAAATAGTAAGAGGACAGAAGTTCCTATCTGAGGAAAGCTTCCATATTCCAAAATCTTTTCATGTTGCAGTAAATGACATATTATCATGCTACTCTTCCTTTCCAGCATCTCAAAATCAGGAAGAAAATTCACAATAATACATGGATGCACTTTGAAAAAATGCAAAGCTGTGATTAATCACCTGCATAGTACTACCAAGCAGTAAGGAGCAGTCACTATAAAAAAAAAAAAAGCAAATTAGATTGGTAGCATCATAGCTACCAACTGAAGATACAAAAGCTCTGCTGCAGATTATAATGAATATAAATAATCTAAATTCAGAGTCCACATTTGTTCCTGCAATGGAAAAAATAAAGTTATCATGGTTAAAAGTCTAAACTATCACATAAAAACTTCTGAATGTTACAAGTTAATTCAAAGTTACACCTAGAATGCCTTTTAACTAGTCATTTCCCCAGGTGTGCATTGGAGTTCCCATATTAAGACAGTGTTGCAGCGTGACACCAGCTGGCTCCAGTTGTTGTCCTTCCAACCTAGCATTCCCAAGAACATTTTCTACACCCTCCCAAGCTCTGGTGCTCCAAAAAGCACGTATTGTTTTTCCTATAAAACAAACGACAGTTTCTTCCGCTCCAGCCTAGACTGTTAGCGATACCGCTGTGAATCCAAACTGGCTATTGATATCTTGTTTCTAGTTTCACAGCACCCTAACAAGAAATATTTTAAGAAACCCCACAGAGCGAAATAATATTGCTTTTTCAGAAAACACACAAATCTATTTAATGCTTAGTGCTTTACTGCATCTATATGATAATCCATTATAGCACACTTGAAATAGAAATTAGGTATTACTACTGATCAACACATCAGGGTATCTGTCAGTTCTTTTAACTGATTATCCATAGTTCCTTTTCTCCCAGACTTCCTGCATGACTAGGAATAATGTTAACTTTAAATCTCAGTTTACACAGGATGCTGGTTTTTTGAAGATGTCTCTCTCTCTTGTATCAAAGTAAAATAAGAAAGAAAAAAAAAAATCAAGGTCTGTAGTTCAACAGATTCACTCTGACTTAATCAATACTGCAATTTCTTTTTAAAACTCTCTTATTTTTGCCACCTTTGTTGAACCATAACACTATTGGTAGCTCTGTGCCTACTGCTGTGCGCTGCACTGCCCTGTTGCCAAATGTAAAGCTAAGGCTTTTGTTCTCAAACCTGGCACTGATGTTCCCTACAGCCCAATGTGTCTTCCAGCAGAACTTACTCCAAAGTGAGACGACAAGCATTGCTGTTCTGCCTTCCAGAGCTACAAGAGGCTGTTCTCTAACCTGCCATGCAGAGCCTCTTATTAAACAACAAAGACAAATGTGTTCTTGCTGACTAACACGCGCTCAGAGGCAATGGCAGTGACAAGGTCAGAATAATGCTCATTCCAGGAGAATGGATTCCAGGAAAAAATTGCTTTTTCAAAATAACATGTACATGATAAGAAGTTTCTATTAGTCAGTGGCAGGTGGATCTACTTTAAGCCAAGTCAAAGGTAGAATAGCTTTCCTGTGCCTCTGTGCTCAAGTACTGTTCAGTGCTATCTCCACAAGAGTTTCAGTGTTCAACTGCCAAAACCTGCAGTAATTTAGAAATTTTCTAGCTATTATTCACTGATGCAGGTGAAGCCAAGAGCCTGATGAATTTAGCACGCCCACAGCAGTTCAATCCAAATAAAGGGATACTCCATTTATTGCATCAATAAATTAATTTACAGTTATTCGTTGAGGGAAAACGCCTGTCCAAAGTACACAATATTTACTCTTGCCCAAGGCAAAACATTCAACAGCAAGATCTCTGAAATCGAACATATGCAACATACAGCATTCTGTGTAAATTCTAACTGCAAGAATAATATCTACATTATTTGAAGAGCAATAACAGATGAACCGATCAGGACGGCAGAACAAACTGTAGACGGTCAAAAAAAGTAGTTTTCTATGTGTAGGAAAGAAGGGCTATAAAAAGTTTTATTGTTATAAAGCAATAAGCCCTTTTTACCCTATTGTGCTTAAGAATCAGCCAATGAAGTCTGTGTGCCAGACCCGACGTTAAACAGCGGAAGAGGTATCACAGTAGGCACGGGGAACCAACTGTATCAGAACATACAACCTGAATGAAGTGGTAATCTGATTTCAAATGCAAGATAACCTGCAGATGGGGAATTAAGCCACTGAGCTGCATAGACGTGAGGAAAATGCAAATAGTAAGAAAGTTAAATAAAGGGGATAACCCCAAGAAATGAGAAACCAGGACCTGTGGCAGTAAGAACTCAACAATTACTTGACTTGATTATTCTTTGTAAAGAATTTTACAAGCACTTCCCACACTGGTCAGTTTCTATACACAATTTATTTCTGTAGAGCCCAATTTTACTCAGTTTTATTCAAAATGTTGCGAGTAATTAGAAGCAACACCCTAAGACAAGCAAACCACCTTAAGACAACGCCAGAGATATAGAACACTTGTTACTTGTGTTTAATATACACACTAGGTGTCACTCAAGAGCAGCAGCAAAATATTCATCGAACTATACTAGAAAAGGCAGAAGTCAATTCCTTTCATAAATATTTTTATCGATTTTTAAACTGTTAACCCTCAGCATCTGGATTCTGGATTTGTTAATCCCAAGTAATTACCTGTTTAGCTAATTAGAAGAAAACTCTACGAAAACGCCTGGCTCACGCTGACATCAGACTAAATACGGCAAGCTTAACAATCCATTAGTTTTGTTTCCTATGGCTTACAGTATGAATGTTTAATTACTAGGCATTTACATTTTTTCTTGTCCTGTGTTCAGAGTGATGTATTCTTGGCCTGTGAAGTAAAACACGCTCTAAAAAGCTGCTTTCCTACACTGCGTTAAATTATCAGGTGGTAAGTTATAGATTGCCAACTTACTTCCAATACAGAAACACCACAAAGCAGATTGCTCCAAACTAATTCAATTAAATTCCAAAAATAATTTAATTTAAAAAAAAATATAAGAAGGAAAAAAAACTATTTTGAAAAGGTTTAACTATTCATCACTTGCTCCCAAATTTTACTGAACAGGACATTTTTAAGAGTTCATCCTCTGTTCCTTAGGACAGACACACTACTGCATGATTTTCAAGTCATTTTGACAAAGTCTCTTAACTCTGGATATTCACTCAACCATAATATATATAATATATATGCATAATATATTTTTTGCTGTTGCTGTGTCTTAAAAATGTAATTGTATAGTCCTGGGCACCTACTCTCATTTTGGCCAATACCTGCTTTCACTCCTCATTGTAAAAGTTTAGGTTAGCATATAATGACAAGGAGATTTAAAGTAAAAAATTAGTTTCATGATATGGGAAACTTACTTCGAAAAGAAAAAGAATGGAGTCCAGCTCCTCCCTTTGTGATTTATTGCCTGCAAGACACACAGAATCACAGGGTCACAGAATGTTAGGGGTTGGAAGGGACCTCAAACGATCATCTAGTCCAACCCCCCTGCCAGAGCAGGATCACCTACAGTAGGTCACACAGGAACACGTCCACGTGGGTTTTGAATGTCTCCAGAGAAGAAGACTCCACAACCTCCCTGGGCAGCCTGTGCCAGGGCTCTGCCACCCTCACAGGGAAAAAGCTTTTTCTAATGTTTTTGTGGAACCTCCTGTGTTCCAGTTTGTATCCATTGCCCCTTGTCCTGTCATTGGATATCGCTGGAAAGAGCCTGGCACTGTCCTCCTGACACTCACCCTTGACATATTTATAAACATTTATGAGGTTAAAACAGAACAATATTGTTTGCTGCAAATATGGGGTATGAGACAGACACCAAAATTCCACTGCTGTAATTTAACTCAAGTCAAAGATGCTGCACCCAAGTTTATTTTTCTTCATCTTTATCTTGAATCAAAAGAGCAAGACATTTCCAAACTTTGGTGTCTCTCTCTCTTAATTACAAGTGAGGGACATGCAAAGTCCCAGATTTGCAAAGCCCTGTTGTCATGCTGCTCCTACTGACACGTCTCCACCGCCGAGACCGGTCCCGGGCGTCTCCGCAGCATTTCAGCTGAGCGATACCCGCTGAACTGCAGGGCAAAGGTCTTCAGTACTTCAAAACAAGGGGACAGGACATATATATATATATGCATAAGACCTGATTTTTGTGCCACAGAAATGTGCTTGGAATTCTTTTCAGTTACTTATGACATCTCAGAGAGCAATTCTCCATGCGTGTCTCTTCTGATATGATAAAATTAAAGCACTGCATGAATGCAAATATAGGTAATTGTGGACTACAGACTCATTAGATAAGCTCTAATACAATGCTTTTGAGAACGGTTAGGGAAAACTGACACAATAACTGCTGGCAAAACTCTAGAACTTACCTTTTTGTTTCAAGCTATTTTCCAGTGTTATGAAGTTTTCATAGAATATAAAATAAATTTGAGAATAATTGTTCTCAAAAAATTGCTTCAGGTCACTTCCATCCACAATATCTGAAAAGAGGAACAAATGGAGTTATTAGACAACACTAGAAAGCTGAAAATTGTCTTAATGTAAATTCAGTATTAGAGAATTAAATAAATGCAATATGAAACAATTCTAGTGACTTCATTACATATTCTGTACTAATTTGTGATTCTATCCTTGCAAGTAAAACAGAGAATTTTCCATTTTCATTTAATTTATGAAAGTTTGCAGTGTGGGTTAGGTTTGGGTGTGGTCCTTTTTAAAACTGAAAATAAAGATGGGATGTCCCTTAGCTATCTCAATGGCTTTTGCATTATTAAAATAAACAGGTACTGCAAGAAAAAAGAAACACCAGCAATGATTTCTGTATGGAAATTGCAAATCTAGTTCTGTTCTGACAAGTAGATCGTTTCAGAAAACAGTCTACTTGAAATTTATTTTAAAAAAAAAAAAAGGGAATTCAAACGCAAGCATGCATCACTTCCCTAAGCCTTAACTTAGGTCTAAAATTTGACTTAGCTTTGTCTTTAAAGACGGAAAAAAAAATCTAACACTAAAAAATCTAAATCTGACACTTGCAAAACACACTTCAACTTACCCTGTTTGTTCTTTATTATAATTGATTTGATCAAAAAAGACATGATTCCACCCCAAATTAAGAGGATAAAGGACAAGAATTAGCAACAGTAAGTCTTCCCATGGAGGTTTCACCTCTCAAGAAACCCATTCATTAATCAAGACAACAAAGCTGACTGCAACAAGAAGATCCAATAATATCACACAATTACAGAAAAATGAATGACTTTAGCCTTGGATGATGTTGGGGTTTCGGTTGGTGGGGTTTTTTAAAAAAATTAATTCCTTCTCAGGAGTAAAGCCTTGTTTGATTGCTTGTACTACAGAAACAACTGGTGCATGGAAACCCTTTTATGCGATATTTGTTTCCTGCGAACCACTGGTCTTGAATTTGCAAGCTAAGTGCAATTATTCCTCTCCATGAATGCATTCTGTTAAATAAAACTCTAGGAGAAAACAAGGCTTTCATTTACAAGGATTTCATATGAAGGAATGAGGTCATTCAAATCTAAACAAAAAGGAAATTTTCTCTTTAAATTGTGAAAGGAGAAAGGAACTGCCCAATCAAAAAAAGTAAATTCTCCTTTTCTATAACTGTGGCATTTCAGTGGTGACTCATCAGTTATTCTGATGTAAGCATGCATTCTTACAGCTACATCCTTTTCCCCCTGAACTATTTTGTTCCTTATATTCCTTTGCAAGATATATAGGAAAACAACTCTAACCTTAGAAGAGGCCAACAACACTAATCCCATTTACTACCTCAAGAGTAGATACTCACTTGGAAAGTAAGACTTTCTGGCCATCCTCCAAGGGAGTGGCATCCTGGTACCACTGCCCACTTAAAAAAAAAAAATAAAAAAAAATATCCAAAACACATTCAATAAGTCACACACCCAGAACTTCCATTGCTCAGTCAGAGACACAGCTTTCTTGGGCATTTCACCACCAAGTAAAACCCAGCTTCTCCCACCCACCTCACCAAAAACCAGTTGTGGCAGATAAACAGAGGCTGTGATGAGGCAGACCACTGCTTGAGAGGATGTGCCAAGAGCTGGCAGAAAGGCTAAGGCCTTTTAACTCAGCTCCCTACTACATACAGGTTTACCTTGTAGCAAGGTAAGGCTCATTCCTCTCTTCTTCAAATCAGCGTCACGGGCTATTTATCATCTGAGATAGGATAAAATACCAACTTTTGTCAAATCCCATTGACTGTAGAAGTATTTATAAGCATTCAATGAAATTAAACAGCAAG
Organism: Apaloderma vittatum; assembly: GCF_000703405.1. Classification (NCBI taxonomy): domain Eukaryota; kingdom Metazoa; phylum Chordata; class Aves; order Trogoniformes; family Trogonidae; genus Apaloderma; species Apaloderma vittatum. Next base: position 3,007 of record NW_009729203.1, on the reverse strand, counting down.
GTTGAGGTTGAATCGCAGGTATTAGATTTTTGTCTTTGGATTTACTCATAAATAGCTCTCAGATTACTACTGTTGAAAACAGCCTAGTGAATTCAAAACTCTAAGCACTAAAATCTAAGGCGAGGTGGCAAATAGGTGATCCACTGGCTAACGCCTCTGATTAACACTCTACAGCTCTGAGAGCAACACACAGGAAAAAATAGATATTCATGAGGTTACACATGTCAACTCTCATGTAAAAATTATGAAACACTTGGCTCACTAGATAGCTGCAAGTCACTCTTACTTGCCTTACCAAAGTTTAAAATTTAGGGAAACTAACTGCTCAGGTACGCCTTACTAAGAATCAGAGTTTATTGACAAGTTCTCATTACGCTTCCTCATATATTAAAAAAAAAACCACAGAAGAAAACCCACAAGAAAAAAAAACACAAAAAATGTAGAGGGGACAATAATCATGTCCTTTATTTTTCTGTTAACTACTACATGTTATTGCAGTCATTTAAGTAGTTAGAAATCCTCCCTTGATTTCATGAACTTGCAAAGTCACTTGGCTTTATGTTAGTTATACAAAGTTTTCTCAGTCTTGAGAGGTTTTCTTTATCTCAAGTACTTCAGAAATCAAAGGAGATGAAGAGCCAACTTTGCAGTCATACCTTGGTTAATGATAAACTTTTATTACTTATTACTAGCCTCATCCCAGAAACTACATGCTATTTTCACCTACCTTCAAAATAAAAATCAAAAAACAAACACCACCACCCACTTTTTCAGACTAGACCTTTAAATGCCAAAAAAAGCCCATAAGATAGCTTTCCTTCATTTTTTTAAAGGAAGGTCAGCATGGAAATTCAGTTACTAAAAAAATCCACCCATAAATTAGAACAATTTCGAAAGTGATTTTAACACCCCAAATTTCACATGAAATCTTAAGTATAGCAGCTGTTGTAAAGTAGCAAGAAATTTGGAAGCATTCACTTCTGAATGTCCTTAAATGAAAATTTCTGCCAAGCCAGTATTAATCTAGCTGTGCAGAACTGTGTAAATCAACACAAGCAACTAAAAAACTGGATGTTACTGATCCTGGTGCTCACATAATCCCTTATTTATAGGAATACACATTCCTCACCCTCATCCCTCCCCTGTTATCATCTCTCATTTTTATCCTACTACATGAGTCAGATCCCTGTCCTTTTGTTTACCATTTAATTCCTGTGATTTAAAACTAGCAAAGGACGAAACGATGGCATTTCCTTAGGAAACATAAGAACAGGAGCAGTTATTACGAGAATATGAGCCACTACGGCCCAAGCGCAAAGCAGGTGGGGACCAAGAGTGAAATGACTGGGGCAGGAGGAACACTAAGACACACACATTCCTACTCCTGGTCAGCATAAGGGCTGTCACATTTGGGGGAAAAATAAAAATAAATAAATAACAATTAAAAAAAAATCTGGCTATTTTTGAGACTTTACACCAAACGCTTTTTGTTCTCTAAATACAGGAGAGGTTCTCATCATGTGTTGCTTCATTTTTCTGTGCTGAACACCACCGCAAAAAACACACTTGCGATGATATCTACGAAGATATTATCTTCCTAAAGCCACTTTCACGTTATCTAAAATGTTTATGTTGATGTTTCCAAAAGCAGACATATTGGGAACATAACCAGAGCCCGCTTTGCCATGGTCCCTGCAAGCAAGCGTGTCCACTCAGCCAGCCAGCTGTCACAGCACAGCACTTCAGCCCATAAGCCACTAATACAGCCCCCCGGCATCGATAACAATTTTTACTTAAAACCAATGTTTGATAGGAAGTTCAACCAAAAAATCAGGTCGTTCTCTCCAAATGTAATGGACATCTGGAAGAAAAGCTATTTCCTGCGAAGTGACAGGTCCATTTTTCCCCTTTTTGCCAACTGGGTAATAAGTACCTTTCCAGAAAGCCACCACACAACACTACGTCCTGTCCCATCTGCTTCGGGACATAAATTAATTTCGTCACGCCAATAGGCATATTTTTTCCATTTGTTCCACCCGTCAGGTCTGTCACAGGAGCCTGACAACCTTCTCTGTACCACACAAAACCTAACACTCCCATCAGATGGGCAGAGCTAAGAGCCACAGCAAGTCCAGCATTTCATGTCTTTCTGAGAGGCTGGCATTTCATGTGTTTCTGAGAGGCTGAAAGGGGAATGTTACCCAAAAGCTGCTAGATTTCTTATTTCTTGAAGTCCGTTCATGTTAGTGAGGCTGGTGGAAAAGGAAGAAATGTTAAGGTTTGCCAGCTTGCACTGCAGTCTCTCAGAGCAATCTTTCTCAGAATGGTTCCATATGACATTCTAAACCTCACCTCATAAACAAAGAGTTTCTCATTTTTTGTTATTTTTTTACAATTAAATGTGACATTATTTTAGGATTGTTTGTACAGCACGTCAGCAGTAAGGCATATAGAGTTTAAATGCATAACGCATGTACGGTATCTTCTCCTGCTTTTCAAATTCCTGTCCTTAGGCACTTAGATACAAGGTATAATTAAAAAAAAAGAATTAAAAGCCCAAGCAAACAAAATATTTTATACACCTCCAGTATGAGAAACATACACCTTTGGTCCCTAGAGGCAGAGCGAACACAAACCAGACCAGCACACTGCGAACCACGGAGACTTCTCCAACTGGTTTCAATGTTGTGAATAAAAAGGCCGGGGTTAAGGCTTCAAGTGTAAGGCGACATGAGAGAAAGAGGGTCAACCTTGCCACAGAAATGGGAAATACCATTGCGGTAACCAGGAAAAGGAGCGGCCACCGCTGCCTTTTTTCCAGCCTCAACGGGAGAGCTCACACAGGCTGCCCAAGAGGGAGCGTGAAGAAAGGCTGAGGGACACCCCGGGCAGATGGGGGGTAACCTTGCCACACGGGCTGCCCACAAGAAGCTTTGACCACTCCGCGCTTCCCTCTTTTCTTGAGGAAAACCCTGATCCGGCCACCGCGGAGAGCTAACCCGGGGGA
>NW_009729202.1:23369-168554 GCF_000703405.1 Apaloderma vittatum | reverse complement strand
GGCAGGCTGGGGGCCTGGCAGGCCTTGCCCCTACGGCCGCCTCTCTGCAGGAGGAACTGCCAGCTGGGCCGGGTGATGCTCCTGCAGAACCCGTATAAGGACAAATGGCCCTACGTGCGGATTGGTTTCGAGTGTTTCAAAATGATGCAGTTGTCGGTTCCCTTTGGCCGGAAGGGAGCCGAGCGTGATGCGAGCATCTGTCCTGCTGAGAGCCCGAGCGTGTGACAGACCTATCGAAACTAGCCTGTCTGACTGCAGGATCAGGCTGAAAGGCAGAGGCTGCAGAAACCTCACCGAGATTGCATTGTGCAAGGTGCTGTGCAACTGCCCTCTATCCACAAGCGTGCTGCTGAGGAGGGGTGAAGATCAGGTGGGCTTGGGCTGCTTTGACCTGTTAAAATGAAGGACAGCAATGGTGCTTTGGAAATTAGAGCTTTCCCTTTTAAAAAGGGATCAGCCAGCAAGATTTTTCATCAGCATAAGCAAGCTCCTTAATTTTGTTCTCTCACAGGGAAACAGAGAGTAAAAAGGAAACAAAAGCTTTATTTTTTTGTAGCTGATGTGAGAATGAATCACATACCCCCCTTGAAAAACACCCCCCCTGCCCCAGCCCAAATCTGAAGACATTTATTTCTGTTCTGCAGCAGCTCTACTTTTCAGTGTAGTAAATGGCAGGTTTAGTATGCATGGCTGGTAGATGTCTCACAGGACTGCCTCCAGTCTCTTCTTGGAGCTTCCGTCCTGTGCTGCAACACAGACTGTACCTTTCCTCAGCTGCTTTATGCAACCAGGGCTTTGATTTGACGCTAAAATAATCTGGTGCTTCCAGGCTATCTGAAGAGATACATCAAAATGTACGCAGTGACAGCAGCCACCTATTTTCACTGCATATTTATATTCTGTAAAGGGAAAACTTTGTCACTTTCTTACAGTCTTCAGAAGAGGATCTGAGGACTTCCTATTTTTTTACTGAGAACAGGCAAATATTTCTGGCTCTAGAGCTGTTTGTTATGCAAACTGCTTTAGTCACTGTTAGATTTTTAAATATAAACATCTGAAAAGGTTGTTTCAGACACCTCTCCGCTTGGAAGAGGTGTTTGCCCCTAGCTCACAAGAATGAGATGAAAGGGGCTCTGCTCTGCTTTTGGGCCCTTCCTTGCTGCCATCCGGGGATGCAGAAGCTGTGTCTGCCAACGCAGGGCAGCCTGGGAGCCAGCTGGCACCTCCAGCTTTCGGCAGTAGGAATTCCTAAAAGCCCTTTCATCAAAGCAGCCATTTCTCTTTAAATCCTACGTATCTCTGTCTCCCCAAGAAGCCTCGCTCAGGTGGCTGTGTGCTGCTGCCACAAGTGAGGGATGAGGGCCCTGCTGCAACCCCCACCGTGCCGCAGCTGCAGCCAGCCCTGTTCAGAGGAGAGGATCACTACCTCTTCTAGCAGCTGCCATCTTCACAGGCATTCACAAATGCTCGTCTGGTTGCAAAACACAGCCTCCAAACTGGCACAGGAGAGGCTCCGTGCTGTGCTATCTGCGAGAGCCTGCTGACAGGAGAGCTCTGAATGTAAAGGGAGCTGCCTGGTTTGTTAGCTCAGGTCCTAGTAACAACCATTCTCATGGCAGTGGTGCCAGATCGGTTACTGACAAGCAAAACCTTGTGGCACTGCTGTGACATACAGTTCATATATTGAAGGAAACCTCTGTACCTGAACCAGGTAGAAGTGTTTCCCAAGGATCACTTCCTATCCCACATTTTTTCTTCAGTCTCCCACAGCGTTAGCTTGTGGCCTGAGTGGAGCTTGCGAGGAGCTTCTACTCTGTGGTTAGATCCCAACTTGCTCAAAAGCATATAAAACTGTAACACCTGTGAGGCCACATCAGTTGCAAGAAGCTGTGTGTTAAAAAATAAATAATAATCTGATCTCATGGGACCTCCTCCACGCCTACAACCTGCACTTCCCTCATCTCCTTCCAAGCTCACGTCCCTTGCTGCTGGGAAGGCTCTGCCAAAGGGAGGGAAAGGCCCGTCCGGGGCAGGTCCAGCTGCCCTGAGACAGCTCTTTCAACAGCAGAGGCTGGCGGTGAAGTGGTTAACAGGCCTGGACCTGCTTCCCTGACAAGGCTACGCACACCCCAGCAGTTCAGACCTCCGAGTGCTGTTGTCTCTCTCTCCAGGGCTCCCTAGGACTGCAGTACATCACCATCAGGTTAATGTAGCCTAGGTGATTGCTTGCAAAAGGAATCGGCTGGAAACTACGTGTTTAAATTGAATCATAAATCGTCCTGGATATCAAACCTGTAGGAAACCCTCCAATTCTTGATCCTGGTGAATTGTGAGATTTGATTTATTTGGTTTCTTACTGTGCTCAGGGTGCCTGTTTTGGAAGAGGGAGGTGGATGCCTTCTTCCTGACCAGCTTTGCAGTCCCACATCAGGATGAGATCCTACACCTTGGTCCTACTTGAGTCCCTGCTCTTGTGCATGGGCAAGATTTATAAATGTAGGGAATTCCCTTGCCAGACTGGGCTTGTGGCTGCACTGCAGGGCAGCTTCAGCCTCCACTTCAGAGAGGTTGGGAGAGCAACTGCTTTCACAGAACCTGCCTCCCTCGTGCAGCACTTGAACCAATGTCTCCCGGGGGGTCTCTGCAAAGGCTCTGTCAAAGGGGACGCCAAAGGCTGGGCACCGCTCCATGCAGCTTTCCCGAGCATCAGAGCCAGCACAGCCTCCATGAGGTCCAGGCCAAAACAGGGCTGTGCTGTCCCAGGGCTAAGAAGCTGCAGGCGAACACAGAAGTGAGACTCCAGCACAGGACAGAAAACCTACACAACCAAACACCTGAACCTGCTATAGCCCTCTTTCCAAGGTGTTGTCTTGCTTTTAGTCTCAGGTTCCTTCAGTTAACTCTCTTTTATATTCAACTTTATTATATGCTACATTTCAAGTTTAAAAGTGAAGCAGATCTGTTAGTTAAATGCATCCATATCTCAATATTTTTGATTACAGCATTAGACATTCAGGTCTTTCACCCTCTTTCAGAGTGCAGGAGAAGGAACACAATGCTGCCAACTCACCCAATTTTATTAGCAGTCTCACATATCCAAGTTCACTTGTTCTGCTTTACTTGATATTGTTTTGTAAGAATCTCTACTTTTGTTAGAGGCAGCAACAAACTTCTAGTACCTTTGTTTTAGGAAAAAATAGGTATTAAAACAAATACTTCTGAATACAATGCTAATGAAGAGGTAACAAAAGACCAGTTACAAAACAGAATAAACCCCAAAATTTCATTTTTAAAAGCCTCCTACAATTTCTGAGTCTCAGCTCGTTTGTAGAAGCTGTGGTGTGGATACTTATGTTGCTACTCTACATTTTTTTCACAGCCAGAGAGACCTGCCTGATGTGCAGGATTCCCAATTGGCATAATCCTGTAAACCTGCTGTCACAGAACAAAGTGACACTTGCGCAAAATAGGAACAGTCAGATGTACCACTCCTCTCTCATTTTTCATTAGGATAACCTGCTCAAAGCACTCACACTTATTATGTACAGTCGAATGTATTGGAACTAAATTATCTCAGTGCTTTGAAAGCTCTTTATTTTCCACTTTAATAAACTGCAGCAATTATTCACATTTTTATATGTAAGACAGGGGAGCAAATTAAGCAGAACCAGCAGATACTGTTGTAAGTGGGAGCTTTCAAAGGTCAGTCTTAATTACTGAGCCTCACCTGGGAAATTATTAGTTAGAAAACAATAGCTGATATCAATTGAACTTTATTATGTTCTCATTTACCATGGTTAAGAGAGCCAAGAGCAGTAGAAAAGTTGATATAATGGAGAGAGGAACATTTGGATCACAATCTAAAGGATATGTAACTGCATTTTCTCACAGAGCCAGCTGACATACACAAACACATATACTGCTGTGATGGTTTGTGGCTGCTGCATGACCAGCCCTCAACGCGGTCAGACATACGTGTTCCGCTCTGCCACATCACCTCCCTCCTCCTAGCAAATAAGAGCGACTCTCCTGTTTGAGAAAGCAAAAAGAAACCCAGAAGCAGGACCTTAATTCAGCCAGTCCTCCATGTTTCACTGCGTGGAGCAGCACCTTGCATCTGGAGATTACCCCGTCATCACCCAGGCTCCCAGCAGCAGAGCATGGCTGCTTTTGGAGCCCCAGAGCACAGGAGAAAAGCCACCCTTGGATATTGTGGCAGGCACAGGAGGCACTACGGTGGCTCTTTTTGAGCATTAATGTGTTGCAAATAACTGAGATAAGGAGTCATTTCCTGTAGTCTGTGCCCCTTGGAATGAGTTTAGCCTAGCTGGTTTTGCTTCTTGTTTTCTCCCATAACTGATTTCAGTTGCTATTTCTCACATAGTGGCATAATTCTGTGATGCAGATTCCTGACATTGCAAGAACAGGGTCCAAACACTGCCATACGTATCAGAAATGCTAGTGAAGAAAAGTACTCAGAGTTAAATTTGGTACCCGCAGTTAATAAATGGTTCTCCTTCACAGTACAATGAGATAATATTTCCCCTGTCTGTAGTGTTTTCCATCCAAAGGAAAGAAGAATCCCCATTTTGGGAAAGAAACTGCTCACTTGGAGTGCTTCCATTTCTGGAGTTGTGCCACGTGAAGAATGCTGGGCCCAACTCCAGCAGATCTGAGCAGCCTAAACCCGTCCAAAATCCATGGGAGCTCTGATACTCGTCACTCTTTGAGCCAGGCCAGACATATCCGAGAGACTGCCCCTACTAAACCCGAGAGCACTTTTGAAACTGAGCCTTTAAAAGCTCTGTTCAATTCAGCCAAAGGCCCGCTTTAGCCTGAGGACTTGGAGATAGCTGAATTCAGCCTAGCCTGGGAAACTGGGTGAAAGAGAGCCCAAATATGGGTGCATTCAGACTTCGAAGCCTGAATGAGGTGTGAACTGCTCATGCCTTAGTCAGGACAGGACATGTTACCCCATTAATGGCTTTATTACCTTTGGTGGTCTCATGCAGTTGGGTGGTGCGTCCCAGGGAAGAAGGAAATTCCTGCACTCGGCTGCTCGGTTCCTGCTCTGGCACAGACTTACTCCTGGGTGATGCTTGCAGCTGTGGCTGTGCTCACCAAACTGCTGCTTTGCAGTGGTGGACAGGCCAGCAAGGGCTCCCACAAGAGCACCGTACCCTGCTTGGTTCACCAGGCTGTTTGCGGGTCTCATCCCGCACCCCCTTCAGCATAGGCTGCTGACCTTGGATAGCTGTGCCAGCACCAGCAGCTCTCACCGAGTCTCTCGACTCTCAGCAGCATCTCCAAGGGTTTCTGCTTGGGGGATCTCTGGAGGCAAATGCAGCATTTGTCCTCTTCTGAGTCACTTTCCAGGCTCTGGATGGACCTGGTCCTCTTTTGCAAGTGCACATCTCATGAAATTGAGCTGGAGACAGGCCCTGCTGTTGGAGTTGCAAACCCCTAACACCAAGGAGAGGGTGCTGAAATTACCCTGCTTTTAACCTCTCTGTGCTTCAACTTATCAGCTGGCAAATGAAGCTGATGGTTCCTCCCTACCAGCACAGGTGATGGGGTGAGAAATGCGAGTGGGGGGATCCTCTGCTGATCTGACTGATCCAAACGAGTCAGGGCATTTTCAAGTCTAAATTCGCCAGCCTGATCAATAGTGCCATTAGTGAGCAGAGAGAGCTCAAGGCTGGCTCTGCTATGGGCCAACCTCTCCCTGGAGATGGGTTAGACCCTGTCACAGCCCAGGAACAGCCCATCACACAGTGCCTGGGTCCAACCTGGGCACAAATCCTTGGCTTAATATCAAGATGCAGCAGATCATTGTCAGAGGCATGAACGCGATGTCGCAGCAGGATGCAATGTCCACGGGCAGCGTCACGTCAGCCTGGAGAGGGTTTTGGCTTGTGTCTAAGTGTGGTACTGTCCTGCAGTCAGGCTGAGGCTGCTGGCTTTGAAAATCCAATGAGCTGCTATTTAAGCTTATTAATTGGCTCTGTAAATCAGAGTTTAAACAGCCACTGTTGGAGTGAATCTGACCAAATTTGTACATTTTATCAAGTGAGACAGCTCTGCATAAAAATGTCTATGTGTCTATGTTGCTGGCTTTAAATTTATTTATCATGTGTTTAGCTGGAACATAAATCTTCCCCAAAATAACTTGCAAAGTTAATATTCTAACAGAGCTACAAGAGCCTAAGCATGAACCCCTGATCAGGAAATCCACCAAAACCTCAAGTGGAAATAACTACTTTAAAGTAATTTTGTCAGGGAGGAAGTAATAAGAATACTTTACAGGGAAAAAACAATCAACCTCAAATCATGAATAAAAATAATTCTGAAGGTGATTTTAAAAATAATGAGGGGGTGTTTTTTGACTTGCTCTTTTTTCTTTATTTTTAAAAAGGATTTGTCACCTTGAACAGCCTTTAGGTTTGTAAACTCCTTAGACGCTCCTGGAACATTAATAAATACTTGCATGTTCTACAAAGGTCTTAAGAAAATGTGTAGATGAATATTGCCAATTCATAGCCCCTTTCAAAAATCCATGTCCCAGAAATAGGACTGAATTTAAAATAATAAATGTGACTTTCTGTTTGAATTTTTAGCACTGATGTCTTGAAGGTGCTTTTTATTATCATCTGTTATGACGAGGCGGAACAGAAACTTTGACCTGACCTGCTCTGTATAGCCACACGCCTCCATGCTAAGGGAGGCTTAAACTACTGGGGAATTATATCTTTAGGTCAGAGAAACAAACTGCTGACAACAACAACAACAACAACAATAATAATCACAATCATAATTATGAATGTATTTTTTTATTTTGCTTTAACACAGATTTTTAAGCTGTGAGGAGGGAAGCCGCAGTCACTCCCTGTGTCCAGGTGGCCAAAAAAAGGTGGTAGGAGAAACTTCTTTCAGTGGTAAGAAGGGTTTTCCCAGGAGCACAGGCAGACCTCTGGGCACACAAGGTGTTGGACAAGTGGATGGGGCTGTCACTGATGATTTTACATGAAGCGATGCTGCCGAGCGCTTTGCCAGCTCCATATCTTAGTTTCGCGTGAAGCGTGTTGAAACCAGCCATCCTTCACCTGGAGTGAGTTAATTAGTAGTAACAACATGAAGCACTGAACGTGGCGGCGCAGGCAGGCTGCAGCTGTTGGCATGGCCCGAGGTCCCAGCGCTGTGGCGGGGACACCTCTCTCCCAGGAAAGCTCTCCTGTGGCCAGCGTTTCCAGCCCAGCGTGGCAGAGGGAAGTGGCCCCAACGTGAGCTTTGCTGCTGTGCCAGGACGTGAGGACTCAGGAGCTGTTTCCCTCCCTGCAGCCGTGCCAGCTGGCAACCTGGCACAGGCGGCTCATGAGTAATTATCCAAAATAGTCACCAGCAAGTGGGCATGGGGCCAGGCTGGGAGGGGAGCACGGCACTGTGCCCTCCACAGGGTGTGGGCTGTGCACCCCAAAGCTCTGCCTTCCTCACCACGTGCTGCTCCCGACGGCGGCAGAATCCCACTATGCCTCCATCCCTGGGGCTGGCTGTGGCCACTGTCACCAGGGCAGGGGACTCATTCACAAATCCAGTGCTGGCCAGGACAGGGCTTGGGGAGGAGCTGGGGCTGGAGCGGGAAACAGGGGCTGCTTTGTTACGACAGATCCAGTGTGGAGAGCAGGTGTATGTGGAGGGAGCTGGGGGCAGAGGATCGGTGGCTTTGTGGTTGAAAGCTCCCAGTGAGCTGCTCCTTGCAGAGCTCATGGCGTGGCTCAGCCCACCTGCGGCTCCCAGCAGCACCCAGAGGTTCTGCCTGCTTGCCCAACCCTTGCCTGGGGTCAGCACACCTCAACAGCCCCTCTTCACGTTCCCTCCAGAGAAGTGCTCACAGCAGGGAATGCAGCTTAGAAAACCCTCTTATGCCAGCACACAGGATAAACCCCCAGAGACTGCAGCCTTCTGGCTGCTTGCTTCCTTGAGGGTGCTCCTCCAGGCCTCAGTTTCCCCATCTGCAAAATGGAAGGGGGTGATGTTGGTCTACTTGAAGTGCTGCAGAAGTGAAAGCCCTAGTGCTGGTACAGGACAGGAGCCTGCCACCAGCATTGCTGGTGCTGGGGCAGGGTGGGGATCGGTGCTGAGCAAGGCGAGAGGGTCCTGGCTGGTGCAGTAACCAGCGTGTAGCGGTAGTCCTCAGCTTGGCAGCTGGGAGCAGGGCAGACAGTCGGGCAAGACCCGCTGATGCCCGTGGCCACCATGGGGTGCCCTTAGTGCTATTCAAGCATCCCACGATGCTGACCTATAACACGTGTATAACCCTTCCCAAAGCCCATCACATTGCCAGGACTCATTGCACTCTGCCACTGCAGGGGCTCACCCTGCTCTGCTCAAACCACACCAGCAGCTCTGGAGTTACTCCTGATTTACACCTCTTATGGCCTCATTTTTTTTTCTCCTTTGTACCAAATTGCTGGCACGTGTCTGAGATCCAATTATTTTCACAACCATTATAAAAGCTAATAAACCTTAGCAAAGCCTCTGAAAGCCCCAGCCGCTCTGTTTGTGTGTCTGTATAGTCACCAGGGCCAGAAGCAGTAGTGCCCTCAGCACAGACAGGCAGATACAGGCACCCCGGGGCAGGCAGATGCGGTCACGTTGCTCAAGACCACGAACTACAATTGCTTGACAGGTAATTTAAATACAATGCAACTGAATAATACGGATTCAAACTGCTGCTAGTGAGGGAGCAGAGGGGCAGGGCTCTGGGAAGTGTTTTCTGTTTCAGTCAGAAAGAATCTCTGCTGACCCCTGAGAATGAACCCAAACCTGTGGGAAAAATTGTGCTTTTACACTTTTTTGTTCGGTTTGTTCCTATTTCGACTAGGATAATTCCACCAAAATGAATCATATGTGTCCCAGCAGGTAAGCATCAACCAGAAAGGATGGGTGCTGCAAGGTACCATACCAGTGTCACCACACCAGTGTCCCACCACACTTCTATCCTTAGGCAGGGACAGGGGACACTCATGGCCAGGACCTGACACCGGGAGCAGCTGATGTTCACAGCTATTGACAAAGGCAGGAGATGCCCCAAATAGAAGTGTAGTTGGTTGGAAAACTCTTCAGCCCTTGGTTCCTTGACCTTTGGGACCTCCAGTCTCCCATTAGCATGGGCTTTGTGCTGGAAGAGGCTTTTCTGGGTCCTAGCCCTGCTGCTTGATGGAGAGATCTGCCTGCAATCTGATTTCAGGTGCAAGGAGGATTATAGATAGGAACAGCCTCACGCAAACATCTGGATTGCATAAATCCCGGCAGGCATGCTAAGAAGCGTGGAATGGAGAGTGGCTCTGCAGTGAGAGGCCTCTGTTTGGGCTCACAGGGCTGAAGAGCCGGACCTCAGCGCTTGGTCTTCGGGACCTGGCTTGCCACCACCCATCCACCAGGGTCTGGGCCAGTGGTGTGGGGACCTCAGTGCAGAACCAGCTCTGCTCTCACCAACTTCCTGCAAGGTTTTCTGCCCCCTCCCTGAAACCAGGCTGGTCCTCACCGTAGCAGAGCTGCCTTCACTTCCCCTTTGGCGCCCAGCAGATGATTAATCTGGCGTCCGTGAACCATCCCAGGGAAAGGCCTGCAGCTCACATGGGTTTGCTTGTGTTCAGCTGTTGCAGCATAGGTCAAATGCCGAGTCTGCTGCTGGGCTGCAGCCTTGTGTCTCCCAGCTGATGACACAACCCATCCCTGGCTCCCTGGGACCAGCTCATCCCTTGCTGGGACTTACTGAAGGGCAGATGGAGGCTCCTGCACCTGGCTGTCTCCTGCTGCCATGGGGTAAGTGCTGCCTTTCCATCATCAGAACTGGAGCAGCTCCTCCTTGCCATGGATGCCACCAAAAGCTGTGCCTCATCCTCTGAGGACAGAGCATTCGGCACTCATCACGTCCTGTCCTCCTAGTCCTCCACTCACCTCCTGTGGTGGCACTGCAGGGTAGAAGGTAAATTTTCAGGGCAACACCTTGAAGTGGGCAGCTCAGATTTGTTTTCAAATTACTGTGTGGCTTTGTCTCTTGAACTGGTGTGAGGAGGGCCCTGTGGGAGGGGGCAGTGGTTCTGAAGAAAACTCATCTCAGGGTCTTGTTACGCTGGTGGGGCTGTCTTTCTTCATAGCCCTGATTGCCCCTCACCCTGATCATCTCTCCTTGCTTCATGTGGAGGTGAACAACAGCAAAATCAGGAGGACTAGTGAGGCTAGAAGACGGTGAGGATGGTGATGTGTGTGGGGGCACAGGGCTGAGCAGCAGTTCCACTGCTCGCGCTTGAGGTGTTAACTCCTTTTCTGCTGGTTGCTGCTGCAGCATTGTGTAGGTTGCAGGTCTGATCCGCCCTCCCAGAGGCTCCATCAGCAGCCTCCAGCCTTAGGAGTAAGGAGCAACAACCAAGTAGTTAATGTGTCACAGACTCCACTGACAATGAGAGCCCTGTGGATGAGTCGATTTGTGTTGTCCCCCGTGTGTCTGCTGAAATCTTCCACTATTTGCCAGCAGAGAGGTCTGCCTTGTCAGTGCTTGGAGCTGACAGTACCTGCTTGGATTTTCATGCTTTCAGACTGATCTTTTATAGAATTCAAAACTTGCAACCTATTTTATTTTTTTTTTACATTTCATTCATCTTGGTGGCTGAAAATAGCCTACGCAGTTTCAATTCCTTTTTTTTCTCTTTGTTTTTTAAATCATCAGTTTCAGACAATCTCTTGGCTGCAAAAAAAAATAATAAGTGTGTCTTCATATTAAGAGCTCTGCCTTGGTTTAAAAGCTACTGGGAGCACAGCCCAAATAAGTGCTACCTCCAGCGTGCCCTGCGACCATAAATCCTGCCTGCGCTCCCTGGCTGCCAATTTCCCCCACAGCTAGCCAAACCGCGGTCCTGAACGGTAGATATCGAAGGGCTTATTTTTGCAATCGATAAACTGATTAATAGATGTGCTTCTGAATTTCCAGAAAACTCACCTTCCTGCTGGGTCTATGCCACAAGCGTTTCCCACCCTGGCGCTGGCAGCAGGAGAAGGGGAACCCCAGGAGCTCAAATCCCAGGAGCGGAGCAGGTCTCTGGCCAGGGTGGGTTCACGGGTTCACTACATGGCCCTGAGGGTGATGGGTTAATTAGTCACGTTACACATAGGTGCTATCACTATTCACTTGGCGTGCCTGATGCTGATTTAACATCTGGTAAGTGCCACCTTGAGACTGTCTCCAGCCTCAGCTCCTCGCTTCGTTCCTCAGCTTGTGCCCGAGTCCTCGCCTGCTCAGACTAGGAATGAAAATAAAGACAGAATCACAGCTCTGCTGCCAGGCAGGCAGAGGGGACAGCTTGGATTCAGTTACAGCAGCAACAAAGTTATAACAGGAACTGATATTTTTATTCTTTTCATTTGCATTTGAAATGTCACTCTGGGGACATTATTATTATTATTATTGTTATTATTGCAAATGCTTGCTTTGATCTTTCCCAGTTGTGAGTGTGCCACACACACAAGATACTGAGACTGGCCTGCAGAGACTGGCCATCCAAATTTCATAGCCCGACAGAAATTAATTGGGATGGGAGGGAAGCAGACCCTTCCACCTGAGGAGTGTGTTACACATCTGCTTCTGCACTCAGATCCAATTAGACAAGCTCTTAAAATCAGCTTTGCAACGTTGAAGTTCCTCAGTGTTACAATTTTTTAGTGATTAATTACTCCCTAGCTCAGGGCAGAGGTTTCTATTTTAAAAAATATTCTTGTTGCTAGTAATTTTGGAGTAACACCCATGGGAGGACAGTCATGGTTGGGATACTTTCTTGTTAGGTGCTCTACAAACACGGGACAGCAATACACCGGAGGAGCTGAGTGCAGAGCTGGTTTTCTAGGAGACCTCACTGGCCCCCCTGCACCCAAAAACCTTCTTGCAGCAGCAAGTGGGCCTCATGTGAGCAACACGTGTGGCCAAAGTAGGTGCAGTTGTTATTATACATGAAAAGAGTCTGGGTCCTGGAAACGAACACTTGGATTTTTCCCAGGGCAACGCTCTTGTAAGAGAATAACAAACAGAAGATCACAGGGGGCTTTGTCAGGTCACGCACCATCTGCTCGCTCATTCTTGGCTCCAGCGAGACTGAAGGGCTTGTCTTCAGCCCACCATCACTCTTGAAAATGGTTAGCATATGTGAAGGCTCTTGGCAGTCCCCAGTGCTGGCCAGGGAGAACAGGGCTTTGGGAGGAAACCAAGGCATGTGGGGATGAGCTGGCCTCCTCTGACCCTCCGGGTTAATGTTGCACCAGGAAGATTTGGGCACTCAGGTCTCTGCTTACCTCACCAAACTGAGCTGGAGCCCGTCTTGGATGATGCTGTGATGCGGAAGGATGTGAGCTGGTGGGGCAGCAAACAGAGAAGACACCTGTTGCACCGAGTGGTCACGATCGCCAGACAAAGAGCTGCTCCAGCTGCCCTCCTTCCCCACACCTCGCCAAGCACCATCACTCCACATCTGGCCACTGATGGCTGGTACCACCTCACCATAAAACACAGCTGTCCTCTCCGGGGCAAACTGACCTGCCCCCCTCTGTGTTTGACGGCTGCCGGAGCTCTCACAGCTCTGCCGTGGCAGGTGATGGAGATCCGCTGCCAGAAAGGCCTGGGATCTGCAGTGGTGCTTTTATTTGAGATGATCACATTCGATCCTCCATGAGAACACTATTTCTTTCTCCTCAGCAGGGGAAAGAAAAAAAAAAAAAAGAAAGAAAAAGGCTGCGGGAAAGGATCTGGAACATGCTAATAAGTGCACCCGCCTCTCGGGGCAGGTATCAATCTTCCCACGACGTTCCCATGGAGATGACCCAATATGTCATTCTCCCCTCCTTCCCTTTCAGAGCTCTTTAACCTGCTGTACAGGCAGGAAAGGTTCACAAAAACAAATCTCTACAAATCTGGCTTGCAGGAGTTCTTTTGGGACCGGGGCTGCTCGGCCAGAGAGAGGCAAAGCAGCGCTTGGGAGGGCACCTTCAGCCACTCGGGAGGAAGGGACAAGCCAAAGGCGAGGGGGGTCACCCCTCTGCTGCCTGGGGTGTTCCTGAGAAGCTGCAGGGTGACCTGCACCCATGCTTACCCCAGCACTGTGTCACTGCTTGTCCCAGCTGCTTCTCTGCAGACTCTAGAGTAAAGACAATGATTTGGGGAGCTCATTACCGTGGCTCTAGAGAAAATATCATGCAAAAGTCACAGCTGAGAGTCATCTGCTGAGAGTAGCTAGTGACCAGCCCCATCACCTCATGGTTAGAATAAGCCACATGTCAGCCCATAAGAATAAAATCTGAGAGGAATGGGAAAAAATATAGCTGTTGAATGAATTCAATGAATTCATCACTTTTTCAAGTCATCTTGTAAACTTTGGGAAAGGAAAAGGCTTGGACTACATTGGTACCGATTCCCAGTGATTGCATCGTTAGCTGGCATTGCACTGGGAGAAAGAACTCTCAGTTTTAAACTTGCCTGGCCTATTGTTTCCCAAGTTCTGAGCCACAATGTTACAGCCTGTCACTGATAAACATTTTAAGAAGAACCTCTAAACCCACAGAAGCTGCAGTTCTTATATACCCCAGTGACCCGAGATGTGGAGAGCTCAAAGAGCTGCCCCAGAGATGGACCAGACTCTTTGATGACCCAGGGTCAGATTTGGACAATTCATGGTGGCAAATTTAACAACCATATCCTGTATCAAGGTGGAACCTGACAGTGCCAATGTGACAATCCCACAGAAATACAGCTATGGGCACCTAAACACGAACCCTTAAACCCCTTCCAACTCTAGTTGTGTGAGGGGCTGGGCAGGGAGCAGAGGAAAGCATAGGCATCGTGGAAAGGGCTCTCCTGATCTGCACGTGGGACCTGACACCTCCAGGAGCTATATCTGCCATGTCTTTCACATGGGAGCCTCTTCCGGCACATGCGTGATCTGATCCCTGTGCCCCATGCCCCTCACTTTGATCTCTGCCTTGTCCCCTAAATCTGTCAGCCAGGGATTCTGCCTTAAATCCCCTCATCTGACTTCACAGGCTGAAACCCTTCTGAGATAAAAAAATAAAATAAAAAAAAATCCTCCCTATCACCCTGGGCCCCTGACAACACCATCATTCTCCTTAAGTGTGTGTTAAATATGTTATATAAAAATAAAATGTGTCTTTTCTGATGACACAGAGTCCTAGTCTTAAAATGTAATTTATGAGGGAGGCATAAATCACGAATAGCTAGCATTGCTTTTGCTAACTCATGAGAAAAAGCCTTTGTTCTGTAATCTTGCCTATGGTGTTATTGGCAGCAATCATTCTTCCGAAAACCTCACTGAGGTTTATCTGAGCTCTCCTCACAGATATCTTGAGTCATCATTTCACAGAGGGCACTGCTCACTTCTAGGCAGAGTTTGGTTAATCTGGACTTGGGCCACAAGTGGACTGAAATGAGTAGATGCTGTTTCCCCTTTTCTCCAGCACAGATTGGACTTGGACTGTTGTTTCACTCCAAACCCACCTGAAGCTCAACTGTTGTTTGGATCAAAAGTCCGCAGGAATACAGCGCATTTAGCAGGATTTTTTTTCATAAAATTCTCTCCATGCCCCTGCAGAGGTAAGCACTGAGTGTCAATGCGGGGGGAGGAGGGTGAGATTTAGCTTTAAAAATCAGGAATTTCATCACATAAAAGGATATTTGCAGAAATCGGATCGTGAAATCTGCTACGAGGGGCTTTGAACACCTAACCCTTGCTATTCTCTTTGAAAATCATCACCCTAGGATCTGCTCAAACCATCCCTGCTCTGCTCCAGCGATAACTAAATGCCCCATCCCCACCACCTGTAGCCATGAGCTGCGTACATCTGTCAGAACCACACACGGTTCAGTCTGAAATACCCTCTTTCCAGAGCAGAGCCACACGGCTCTGACTACACACACTTTGGTTTTCTAACACAGCTTAAATCAGCTGCTCAGGAGGCCAGCAAGATGAGCTGAGCTCGAGTTTTCTACCTCCAGTTCCTTTCAGTACCAGAGCCCAAGACTCTCTGCCGAGGGAAACTCTCTAACCATCTACTTGAGCAAAAAAAAAGCCATTAAAACATCAACCACCATAAAACCCTGGGCCATGACTTCCCACATTTTCTTCTTCACATGCTTCATGTGAGGCTCCAGCACTTCCCATCTCCAGCATTTGCTATTCAGCTGCCTGCTTCTTGCACCAGCACAGAGACCTGGTGGATCCACGCAGTCCAAAGATTTATTGAGCTAATAGAGCCTGTAAAGTGACAGAACTGATGCTGAGGGAGGTTGGGAAGCAGAACTGCTGTGAGGGGCTTCACTATCAGGTTGGATAACGAGTTGGTCTGTAATCCTGATAGAGAGCGGATCCTGCTATAGGAGAGGGTGAACGGCACAACCTCTAGAGAGCATCCTCAGCCCTGTTTTCACGCAGATTCCTTGAGACCCACTGGGTTCATGCTTGCAGCAAGGTGGTGAATAAGTCTCTAACCACGTTACAGCTGCAGATTGAAGGCATTTGGCTGCTGCATGACGGTGTGGAGATACCCCCAAGCTCATAGCAGAGCAGCTGCCAAAAGAATAGTCCCAAACCAGGCACGTCAGCAGGGTGTCAGCACAAGGGCTGTGCCAGTCTGCAAAGGCTGTGTCCGTGCATCAACCCAGACACTGCAGGGCACCTGCCACGGAGAGTGGCAGAGCCGGAGGTACCGGGATGGGTGCTGTCACGCAGTGGGGTGCAGCAGACACCCTCGTTCAGGCACTATCGCCCTACGGACCAACAGGTTCCCTCGTCACAGATGCCGCTGCACGATGAGTTTCACCCTTCCCTGGGAGAAAACCATCAATGGGGAAGACCCAGACAAACAGAGGGGCAGGTCATGCCATGCCGAGACTCTCTGCCCTGGGAAGTCGCTGAGCAAAGAAAGCTGTGGGAGCTCTGGCCCGCGGGGAAGCTGGAGCAAGAGCTCCGAGCTCCACCGTGTGGCACTGACTGTGCGGGTGTGCGTGCTGCACAGGCTGAACATGCTGTCCGCCACGCGCGGTGCCGCACAGATCACGTACGGCTGGACAAACGAGCCCGCGTGCTGCTGTACATACTGTCACCCTACGCTAAGGACTGTGCTGTGCAAACCCCACAGCACCCAGCCGACCCCGGCCCCTGGGTGATGGCATGTAAGAGGTACACCCCCCACGCTGCTGCACGGTCTGCGAGCTGCTTTGCGGACTGTGCTCTGTTCTGCCATAGAGGCTGCACTAGTGAGGGGCAGGGTGTTTTTTCCTTGGGTTTTGGGTTTTTTTTGACATCACATCGCCCATAGACATCCACTCTTCCCGCGGAGGTTTAGTAGCTCCAGGCACCAGGGAAGCATTTGCCTCACCTTTAACCTTGGGAATTACCGTGCAATATTCAAGCAAGCTCACATTCACTGAAAAGACCTGTTCTACGGCTTCTCACAAGCATGGTTATTCTGCGCCAGGCTGGCAGCACCCTCTCTGCCACTGCTGGCTCTGGCAGGGCTGGCACAGGCAGACCTGCTCACTCCCCTTCCAGTACCATCAATCAAATCTCAACAAAAAGCTGTGATGATTTTCACAGAAAAAGAAATTAAAACCTCTGTAAACCTCTGCAAACGGGGCACTGTCACCAGTTTATTATCTCCATCTCCTTTCCTGGGATGTTTTGACTATCCCTTGTCTGCAGCCTCACAGCCCAACGCTCCAGCTCAGCCAATTTCTTTGCTTTAAGCCAACAGTTTAATTCCAGTGTTAACCTCCATCGGGATTTCGCTAGGAGTTTGTGATGCTCCAGGTGTATCTTAAAGGGCACGATCCTGGTGTTAAAATTTTGTGTGATAAAGAAAATCATGTTTCCATAATAGAAAATTAACAAAGAAAAGAGAAAGGAGGGTCCTGTTGATTATTCGATGCTAGTAAATACTGAAAGCAAGCCTGAGGCACAAGTGTACCCCCACATCCTGAGCCTCATCAGTATTTCTGAAGCCACTTAACATCCCAGACCTCCCCGTGCACCCGAGGGAGAGCAGAGAGGTTGCTTTATTTCACGTCCCTGCCTCAGTTTCTCCCTAGAAAAGCGAGGAGCATCGTGCCCTGCTCCCCCGGCTGGTGATGCTTTGGTGCCCAGCCGTGGGAAACCCAAGGGTGAGGCTTGGCGTAGTGAAACTTTTTTCTTCTGGAAGCGGGATTTGTGACGGAGGCACGGGAGGCTGTAGGGGAGGAGAGGGGCTCCAGGCTCCCAGAAGATGGCACTCGTGGTCTTCGCATGAAGCCCGGCTCGCAGGAGACGGCTCCCTGCGAGGAGCCCATAAATAGCCCTGGACAGGCTGTCAGCCGGCGTGATTTAGGGACCAGAAATAGTGAAACTGTGGAGGTTTCTCAAAAATTAATTTTTTCTAAAATGGGAGAAAGATGAAGCTAAGTAATTTTTTTCCTGCCTCCCTTGCAAGCGTCTTCCCTACGAGAAAAATCAAATTTAACTCCTTGGCTGCGACAGCCCCAGCGAGGTCAAGGTGGCCTTTGGTGGGGAAGGATCCTGCCCGTCCTGTCCCTGTGGCTCAGTGGCCTCAGCCGGCGGCACACAGGGTGCTCAGCCTGCGGCACCTTGCACCCTCACGGTCCACGGCTGGCTGACACGTCGCAGCAATGTTGCTCCACAGGATGGGGCAGGCAGCAAAGCTTTCATCCAGTGTCCTCGGAACAGGGCTAGTTTAAGGAGTAGGAGGTAATTACCGGAGGTACCTTTTAGCTAAGGTCCCGAGGATCTCCCTCCCTCAATCTGCAGGTCCTATTAGTCCGGTTTACACGTCAGCTCTAAAACACACTTTAAGTTTAGGCAAAAAATGTTGCATATAACGTGCTGCAAAAATACTGGTCTCCAGTTCTTCCTCACCATGACAGCTCTGGCACAGATTTACTGAGAAGCCCTTAGGGTGATCCCCTGCTCATACACATCAGGGAGGTACCTACTTTGAAACTCTCAGGATTTCTTTAGGTCCCATTTTGTTACATTAAGATTTTTTTTTCTCCTTGGATCTCCTTTATGTCCTACAGAGCCTGACAACCTGGGTCCCTTGGTGGAAACAGGCTTCACTTGGCTCTGCACCCAGTGCACAGTCGAGTCCTGTCCATGAAAGGTGTCCCTGAGGACCAGATGTGCCTGGATGTAGGAAAAGCAAAGGTGGCTCAGGCTAAACCCTGCAAACCCAGCGAGGGTGCGAGGGCAGCCACGAGGACAGGATACCTTCAGCCTGGCTGCAAGGCATCTCTGTGGCCAAAAGGCAGCACGAGCATTTCATTATTTTTACTGCCATGGATGGCAAGCCTCTTGCAGGGCACAGAAGTGCTCAAGCCACTGAGATGGGCTGTTAAGATGCACAAGATGGGTTGTGGTACAATTTTGTTGGGATGCTCAAAGCCTCTGGTGTAGAAGAGATGATGTGAAGTAATTATCACAAGGGCAAGAGCTGTGCCAAGGATCAGAGCAGAAATATCTGACCTCTCCATCTGAAAAACCTGCAAAATAGTCATTACATGCGCAAGCCCTCAAGGGCAAGCCAAGGGGGGACGCAACAAGCCCTGCCATGCTGGGTCAGGCCAGGTCTGCCTGCAGAAGCATCTTCTCCCCTCCCAGCTACGGGACAGATGCCCAGGGAAGGAACAGGAGAACAAACAAAACAGCCTCTCTCCTCCCACCACCAAAACCCACTCAGTGGAAATTATGCCCTAATTATTGAGCGCCGACTGCCCCCTATAAATTATGGATCTGTCACTGTTTGTTCCCCTAGGAGGGGCTGGGTAATTTTTGCGGTGTCTCTGCAGCTGCACTCCTCGCACAGCACTGCCTGTGCTTATCAGCCCTGCAAAAGCATTTTCAAACAGGGACTTTTTTCATCATTCCTGCTTTTAAACAACTATTAATTCTGTAATAATTTAACAACTATTTACTGCTGGTTTGAGTGTTCCCTCTTGGTTATGGATCCTGTAGTTAATGTGCTGATCAAACCTACATCCCCTTGCTTCCCTCCGCATTTGTAACCCGGGATATTGTGTTATTGTTTGGCCTCCTGTAAAATACAGCGTGGGCTTGCTGTGTGTTGCTCAGTGCCAGAAGTGGATGCATTTCACTGGGCAAGCAAGCTGTAATCACAAAGCAGATAGACATTATTGGGGTTGGAAAAAAGAGAGGCTCAGTGCAAGATCTCACAGACATTGTCCAAACACCAAACAAGAGACTGTCCCAAAAAACCTTTGTGCTACATCTAATATTTTCAGAGTGGTAGAGCAACAAGAGACTTGGACAAGTCAGCGGCATAAGTCAATGGCAGGGCTGGTTGCAGGGTACCAGGGTGATGGGAAAATAGCAATTATATACTAGATTTACATGAGGTTCTTAACTACAGAGATCAATCAATACCAGAAAGAAAGAATCTCACATGATCTATACCTACATAAAACTGAAAGACAAGGGAGTTGTTCAGATTCAGGGTATTCACCATGAGCCTACTCCAGTGATGGACAAAGAAGAATAAAAAACCCATTTTTTAAAGTAATGGAATATTGTTCTTACTGAGAGGTCATATTTTTAGTAAAAGATCAGGAGAAAGAATGGACTCTATAAATGTATCTCTGGGCAGATATCAAGGTGAAAAAGTTATGAGGGTGGTTCTGGTCTAAGCTCAAAAGGTTGAAAACCATATTGTGAACAGATTTTGTCTACAGCACAGTGACAGACAGCATGGTAAAGGACTTTCCTACACCCAAAGCCACCCAGCTTTGTTCACATTATCCTCTCTGGTACCCTCAGGCCTTTCTAGTGCTGGAAGCAACTGGCACTTCACCCAATCCTGATGGGTACTAAAGGACAAATATTTGGATGGACCCTCCCTTGGTTGACAAGATGAATTGAGGCTGGGAGGAGCTACAGTCTGGCAGAGCAGATTTAATGCCCCAGCACCTGCATCCCAGCAGGAGAATGGTGAAGTGCAAGAGAAAAAGGGGAAGCCAAGAAGTCCTGCTGCGCCACTACGGTCAGGCAGCATCAAGCTCAGCCACAGTGCTTTGGGAAGTGTTAGAGACACCCAGGCACCTGCTACCCTTTTCAGAGCGGCTTTCCAAGCAGAATCACCGTGAGTTTGAGGTTGGAATTTGCAAAGAATACTTCGCAACTGATTTTAGGAAGAGAAAAATGACTTCACAGCTGAGCAGCCCTTGTATTGCTCTGTAACACGAGTTTGAAAGTGCAAAGCGGGCTCTGTGAGATTTCTTAGGTAAAGACCCCAAAACACACAGCTGGTGCAGTCATTGCAGAGCTGCTCTGGCAATGCCATCACCTCAGTGATGCACTTTATAACATCTCTTTTCTGCATGGAGAGGGATCATACAGACCTCCTCAGCTGCAGAGTCTGGAAAGGCAGCACAGAGCTGTCCGACGTGTCATTTGAGAAGCTACTTTCTCCTTGAGATTACATGATTACCAGGTATAATTGTTTAATAGAGTCACATCATCGTCCTCTTGCGCTAGGCAAGGGAACTGACCACATCTCTCTGTCAAGACAGAAATCCTAGGAGTCTATATGAACTAATTACTGTAACCTACAAGTGTTGCAAAAGGTATTTTTGATGGATGAAACTGAGTTAGGGGCTTGATAACTTGTCACTTAAAACCAGCAAAAAAATTCCTTTTTTTCTTTTTATGGCATCTGGAGTTCTGACTTTCGTCAGCTCCCCACCTCTGTTTTAAAATCCACAGT
This sequence comes from Apaloderma vittatum, assembly GCF_000703405.1. Taxonomy (NCBI): domain Eukaryota; kingdom Metazoa; phylum Chordata; class Aves; order Trogoniformes; family Trogonidae; genus Apaloderma; species Apaloderma vittatum. The sequence goes on along the minus strand of NW_009729202.1, from coordinate 147,731 downwards.
GAAGTCCCTTTTTCTTGCATTTGTGACTGCCTGCTCTGCAGACCTTGATTCTGAAACATCTTGCTGCTCTTCATTCTTGGGGTGCAACGAGATCTGGTGAGGGTTTGCAAATGCCTGTGAAAAATGGCCAAGCTGGGAGCGTTTCACCTGATCTGAATTACATGGGTGAGACATCTGTGCAATGTCCAGTGCTGGAAAACATGAGAAATGGACTTGTTTCCTCGATGTGCAATTTCAGGACTGTTCCTGATAAACGAAGCCGTCTGCTTACCTTAATCAAAGCATCTTGTTATGGGCTGGTCCTAGGAGTAAGTATTAAACATACTGTACTGTGGCATTATTTATGACTTGCACTGACACTGCATCACTCTGTTATCCATACTTATAGAAAAAGACCCACTGTAAGTATAATTAGTTAATAAATCACCATGAGTGATAAACAGAATGATGGATGCAGGTTTCAGTTGATCACTTTTTTATTAAGGAGAGATAAATCAGCATCATATTGTTGCTGTAAACCTTTCAAATTGGTCAAAAATCTTGCCATGCTGAAATGCAGCAGGAAGGTGATTAACGTGTCAATTGTGCAGCAACAAATTGTACCTGATAATTGATATCAATCAATCCTTTTAATTTCTCTCCAATGTAATGGGTGTTATACATCATCTTGCTCTCCTGCCTCTTCAGCATGGCTTCTGCAACCTCTCCTCCACACCCAGACACCTCTCCAGGCATCTCCTTCAGCCTCAGCCCATCTCCCTGTGCCTGGCTGCTACAGCTCCTGCAAATCTTTCAGCCTTCCCCAGCTAACCCTGCATTGCTCTTGGTTGTTGGTGCTTTGGTCCCATCCAGTATCAAGAAAGAATAACACAGCCACCGTGCAACCTTTTAGTATTATTTCTGCTGATAACCCCAATCTGTCAGATCTACAAGCCTTACTAATAAAGGCTGGCTAAAATCTTCAAAAAGGCAGAGGCTGGGGAGCAGCGACATTAGCAACTAAAGGTGAGTCCTGCCATCCATCCAGGTATTCACCGCAGCTTGACTCAAAGCCTAGTTTTGACCTCTTTTATCTAATAAGGTGAGAAGATGGCTATGAGGGAGCAATATCCCTTCCTCCCAAGGAACAGACAGGTCAGACACAGGGGAGGGGAAGCACTGCAGTTCTCTTAGAGGAAGGAGCTGAATCAGAGATGCAGAACGAGCCCTGGCTTTGCGCAAGGAGCTATTTGGTCTCTTGGTGATTAGGCACCACTCCAAAGTCAATCGTTATTTCCTTAAGACAGGGCTCAGAGCTCTGCTTAGTGTTTTCATAATTCCAAAGGGAAAAAAAAGAGAAAAGCATTTATCTCCCATCCCTGCTCATAATGCCCTGAAAGGAATACCTATTGGGATCAAGACCCCAGCTGTGACTGTGATTTTATGCAATGGTTGTGCTCCAGCTGAGACCATCACCTGGATTCCCTGTTCCACAGCCTCTGGATCCAGCTCTGCAAGTGATCCTGAGCTCCCTGCTAACCTGAGCACCGCTGGGTGGGCAGGGGTGGGCACATAGAACTGTGCATCTCTGGTATCATGGAAAAGTACCTTTCCCTCCAGCACTTACTGCAGTATTTGGCCACACCAGCGACTCCTCTGCTTTGCAATCTCCTGTGCTTACAAGCGGTGAGAGGGGACAAGGAGGCAGCCTGAGGGCTCCCCTGGATCCCTGGGACAGGACACCACAGGGTCAGGGCTTGCACCAAGGGCGCTGCTTTAAATCACAGCTCCAATTAGATAGCTGTTTGATCTTCCTTACCAAGTCAAATGGTTTCTAGTGCAAAATACTGCCTGCAGCTAAATGCAGGGGGGCTGAAAAACACTTAGAAATTACTTTCAGCTACAATTTAGCCAGACTAAAACGCGGAGGCTTACTTTGGAGCAGCCCAAGAACTTGGCTTGTGCTGCATGTTCAGAGGAGTTAGATGTGCGACAGACAGGAGGGAAAAGAAGCTACTCAGTTTGCCAGCTGGAGCAAGCTCTGTGAGTACCCAGCTATATTTAGCTAACAGTGATATACGTGCCTTTCTGCCACGTTCAGGGGAGTCTGCTACTTCCTCTCTAAGACCACACAACCTTTTTCGGCCTATGCGCTTGCATGGCAAAGTCCAATTTTTAGCTAAAATACTATCAGAAGCAGTAATTTTTTTCTTTGTATCATGCCCATACATTCATAGCTCAGTTGCAGTGGTTTAGGCCCTTGTTGCCACACGTACAAAGACCTGCTAGAATTAGTAGATCGTTGCTGAGCCACTGTTTTTTGAGCAGCTCTTACAAAGACCGAGTGGCAAGTGGGGCTTGACCTTGAGTCATGAGTGGATCTGCAAGGCTGTAAGAACTGAATCACATCCTCAGCTGGTTGGTATCTGTGTGGCTACATGGACAGCAAAAGCAACTTCAGCTTCCACAGGTGGAGGATGTGGGTGGCATCTCCCACCCTCACAACAGCCTGTTCTGCTGCCCCATCCCCATTCAGCCTGTGACTCTGGCTCTTCCTGCCTTTTTTCAGTTTCATCATGGTCTCCCTCTGTGTACATCGTATCTGTCAGGTCTCATATCCCCATGACATAGCATCCTCTCATATTATACTTGCCATAATACAGAGAAGATGAATATTGCCCCATAAATGCCTCTTAAGTTAATGTAAAACTACATCTCGCTACATCATGTATTCAACAAGCCGTCATTTTCCTCATAAATTTTGAAGAGCGTTTCAGCTTCTTGAAACGATTGGCTTGTGCGTCCGGCTGAGAAATAATCACAGCCCATGGCCGAGGTTGGATGCAGGGGCAGTAAATCATTCCAGGGCTGAGCAGCCGTTCTGCCCTCCCATCCCAAACACCTGCCTTTGCTGCTGCCTGGCTTTATGGCACTCGCTCAGCCCGAATGACCCTATTCAACAGCCAGCCCACTAAATCAGCACCAGACAGGTGTCAGTCTGCAAGGAAAATAGCTTCACTTTTTTTTCCTCCCCCTCAGAGCAGAAAAAGAGGATTTCTGGTGCCATAGCACCGATCTGCTACAACAGTCATAATTCAGGGACACATTAGATACTGCAGAGCTGTTACTTTGTATTTTACGGATATTTCCAACAGTTCCATCCCTGCTATGGTGAGTATACAGCACTAGAAGCATTCAAATTCTGAATATTCACCAGGTTTTCCATTCTGGCATAGGGTCATTGAGCTCAGAAACCTTTCTGCAGCCAAGAATCACCCCACAAACAGCACTACTCCTTCTCAGTGGGCATGGACCACATGGGAGGATCTCTCACTTGGGATGCTCAGGCTGAAGGAGGCTTTCAAGGTTTACTTACAGATCAGGTACCACTGACCACTCTTGACCGCACTTGTTCCAAATTGCTCTGCTTAAAAAAAACCACCACAAACTGTAAACGTTGCCCAACCACAGGGATGGACCCACCTTACTAGAAATAAGATGGTGAGCTGCTCATTGCTGTACTCTTCAGGGGTAAATAGATAACAGGGAAGCTGAAGAAGACAAAGTCTCCTCTGAACACACACACACACACACATCAGACCCTTTTTCTGGTCACCACCATGACCTTTAAACTGCAATAGCAGCTGAACTCTGCAGCTAATGAGTTTCCAGGCCTCCTTTGGCAGCCATTCCTCCTGACAAAATTCATCATGCGCTTTGGCATGAACAGCTAGCTTCACTGTCTGTGCTTTTGGGAAGGTTTGTCAGGAATGACACAGGATAACGTGCACTGTATTGGCCTGAAGTATGTTTAGATACATCTTGGGGTTAGTCCTTTATTTTTCCATACACAGCTTTTGCTGCCAGAGGCAGAGGAAGCCCAGCTAAAGCCAAGAGATAACAGGCAAAATGCTCTTTTCATCATGTTTTTCTGATTTGACAAGAAACCCTCATTTCCCCAAGCAGGGTCAGACTTGCCGTGGAGCTGGACATGCCAAGAGCCTTTACACGTCCCAGCAAAGCCCACCCAGCCCTGGCTACCACGCTCATGCCCCTTTTCCCTTCGGATAGCCAAGCTGCTGAGAGCCTGCCTTGGAAAAGGAAATGAATTTCCTCTCGGCTGCTGCTTCTCTGCAGAATTGCCTTTTGGGAAGCTTCAATAACACCAATTCCCTCCTGCATTCAAGTACCCCTGAACGAATGACCCTGCTAGTGGTGCAGTTTTTCCCTTCGCCCGCCTCCCCCCTTCTCGCTCTCCCCCAACTTTGATTTGATCAGGCCAAATCTGAAATGATGTGTGAAAGTAATGATATTTTGTAATTAAATCTCTGGTGATGGCGCCTCTAATTTGTGGTACATGCATTGTTCATAAGGAAAAAGGCATCAATTCATTTTCTGACTGGCTACTCCAGGGACTCGTAATTAGACCCAGTTCATCTCTTGCTGCCTTGCATATTAAAGAGCTACTGAAACGCAAAGGGAATTTGGGAAAGGTTTTTTTTTTTTTTTAAACCTTCTAATAATGTTAGCTCAATTAGAAACACTCAGGAAATAAAAAAAAAAAGAAAGGAGAAAGTTCTGGATCATCCATGAAATGGAGGCAGATTTTTGAACAAACTGGCCAGGGCTAAGCATTCACTGACCTGCTACCAAGACTGGGAATCAGTTTTACCTCTTAGAAGTTGTGATGTTTTCACTATTATGTGTAAAAGAAAAAACACACTACAATACACGAGACAGAATCCTGCCTGAAGAAGCTGCCCTTCTGCTCTCCCTCCGAAATAAAGGAAGCAAACTTTGATTTACTACAGTTTGAAGGGGAACATCAAGGAAACACATGAAAGAGCACAGTGTTGTAGAAAAGGAAACGAGCCAGCAGACACAAGTTACTTTGTAGGGTCAATGCCATAAATGTGTATTTACATAGCACATTATTATACATTCACATACTTGCTGGGAATATTTTACAGAAAGCCATGGATGGAGTATACTCAGTTCTGTTGTAGTTACCAAATAATATAAAAGCAAATTCAGTAGGTACTGGCAATAATAAACAACAGCCCCCAAAGATTCCCCGAGCTTCCCACTTGCAGCAGCATGAGAGACTACATTCCCATCCCACGTGGATTTTAAGAGAACAAATTCTCTCCTTGAACTAGTATCAAGTCGAATTCTCTAAAGCACTTATGTCCTGGTCAACAAGAAAAAAAAAAAACCAAGAAAAAAAACAAAACCAAAAAAAGTCACTAAGGTTAGAAATATTGGAGACTGGTCTTTCCAACACTTAAGAGGAATCAACCTTGTCAATGTTTTTTTCCCAAGCCGATGTTGCTTCGATACAAGAATCGAATACTTTAAACACAAAGATGCTGAAACCAATCACTGACATTTTCAAAACTTTTTTTTGTGCCTTCACGGTCACTTTTCAAGGAAGAATCATCCTGGAGAACAACTGAAATCTGAGGAATTTGCATTTCCTAACAAAACCACCCAGCAGCAGCTTCAGAACTGCTACCCAGCCGCCTGTGCCCCAGTGCTCCTCGCCCACCTTGTGTCACCTCTGCTTTGGCAGCCCCAGTTATAGGAGGTGCCTTATGTTGGTGGCACCCAGGCATTCAACTCATGCAAATGAAACCATAACAACCATTTTAGGCATCAGATATCCTTGCCACCCTGGTAGTCACCCTTTTGGGTCTCCTGGTGCAGTCAGATATAGACTATTAATCAGAGAAGTATTCCTAGCTCAGCACTGGGAATTTAATTCAGAGGTCCTGCTCAATGTATGGCACTTGTGCTCATCCTCACCACGTCACAGGATGCACTTAATTTGCTCTGACACCTGCAGGCATGCTTCCTTTGAGGGGAGCAGGGCAGCATGTGAGATTTTCACTACGCATCCAGCTTTGAAATGCTCCCTGCCAAAGTGAGCACCAGTAAAATGAGAGGAGTAAGAAACTGGGGAACTTGAAGGAATTAGGACCCTCTCTGTCAAGAGCAGGCAGGCTGGCACACACCTGCAGCACAAACACCAAATGGGAAGTTGGTAAAACTGGATATTTACTGTGGGACACCATTGGGGAGCAGGTTAAAACGCTGCACTTTTCACTGAGGAAACAAATGATAGAAAAGCAGTGAACAGGCTTCACCTGGAAACACACACTGACAGCTCAGTTAACTGAGGTGCTGCAGAGATGAGCAAATATCAACAAAACCCTACACTTTTAAACAGAAAGTTGTTTTCAGTTAATTCCTCTGTTTTTATGGGAATCCCAGCATCCGGCAGAGCCTCCCAAACCCTTGTCATGCCGAGTTCAGCTCCTGTGCTGGGCAGTCGCCAGCAGCACTCTGCTTCATGGCAGGGTGCAACAGTGCTGGAGTGGGAACCCTCCTCCGCTGCCCCCCCCCAAGCCCCCCACCCATCACCAACCAGGGCCATACCGAGGGTTTGCTGATGCGTTGGGGCCATGGCCATCATTTTTAACAGAGAAAGGTATCAACATTTCAAAAGAGTTTAATTATTCCGAGAATGCTTAGCTATTAGCAAAGACAAGAGAGCTCAGGGCTATTTTTCAGCATTAATTTTCCATTCGAAATGAATTCCTTTTGGTTACACTTTTTAAATGTTTCTTTTAATTAGACGCAATTACTTCAGAAGAATTGCTTTTATTTCTAAGCCTGAGATCTCAATGATAAAGCTGTTAACTGGCCGAGCTGAATGCTGTGTATGGCTCATTTAGCTGGTACACTAAAGTATATTGAACTAGGAAATTATACAGTGAATCAGCTATTAATTCATTTTATGATCCTTTCACTCTAACATCGTGAATGAGATCTTCGGGGGGAAATTTAGTCACAATACATATAATTGTTCAACTATATATATGCCACTGGTTTACTACTCTAAGGTTACAGGCATTGCAGAGCTAATCAGAGTGCAACTGTGCAAATAGCATTGACTCCTGACTCCTGGGGCTACAGGGAGCATTGCTGCAGCCTGTGAGGCATCCCAGGGCTGGAGGTGCCCTGGGATAAGCAAAAGGACATGTCCTCTGTCCAGAGCTGGGAAAAACAAAACTGCAAATTTTCTATTTAGCACTGCTGGGAATCACCTTCCAGGTACATGCCTACACACACCAGTGCTTGATTCTCTTCAAGGGGTGTCACCCAATCAATACATTTCCTCAGAACAGGTATTACTTGAACTACAACTTGGCCCCTTCATATGGGTGGTTAGTTAAGTAGCTTCTACAGTAGCAACTGATTCTGAGTGGGGAGGGCCAGCCCTGATGTAGAAACACCCATGTGACATCGTGCAGCACAGGATCCCCCTCTTCTGCCAAAATTGTGCCCATTGCAGCACCTCATCCAGGTGTCTGCATGGCTGATCCTGCAACGGGAGTGTTGGAGCAAAACGAGATGTTAGAACGGGCACATGCACATCCCAGCACAGTGTGGGAGGTGGGCTCTGATCCTTCACTACCTGCTTGAAGCCTGTCTGGGAAATCCGTGCCTGAGCTGAGCTCCTTGGTCTTAGTCTAAAGTTCTGCCCATAATACCGCTGGTTTCTCAGACCACTGATGGGCTGCAATGCTGCTTTAAACACATCCTCACAGGTCAAGAGGCTGTTAAGAAAGTCTGGTTAAGTTAAGAAAGCCCAAAAGGACACAAGGATTTGTGCTTCAACTCCCAACACTCTTGTCCTACAGGGAACACCAAATTGCCACTCTTAGCACACAACCAGTGAGAGAACCCAGAGAGAGCCCCTTATTCAGAAAAAAAAAATTGCCAGCACACCACGAGCCCTGCTAGCATTGCAGCAGGGCTTGGATGCACGTTAAACAGTTGTATATACTGCAGAGTCACCATATGGATATCTTTGTAGTTGAAAATGTAATGTAAACCTTGGCATCTAGGGCCTTCTTCTGGAGAAATCATTGTGGAAATGTCATATAATTAATGAATTGCATCAGCTAGCAGGGAAAAAGATATTTTAACCATGGGATCATGGGACTTTATTACTGTAGATGGACTAAATCTATATCTTCCAGCATAGATCAGTCCTGACAAAAGTCTGAGGCTGCCAACTGGCCAGGTTTGTTTTTACTAACTTAGCTCTCTTATTATTTTAATGAAGTCCAACTGATGCTGCATAGAAGCCAATTTTTCTAAATGCTGCCAATAAATTAAAATAAAGATGTTGTGTATGAAGATTGGCAGGTGTCTCCCTGCAGATTTTATCAAGTTTCCAAGAAAAGTCCCCTGCTTCAACAAAAGCCATGGCCAAACATTGTCTATGGAAAGCAGCAAGGCGGTGGAGTTTAGAGCAATCAGCAAAATTGTAATTAGTGCCAGCTCTAATTAGTGCCACCTGGCAGTGGGAATGCACACAGAGGGGACCCCCTTGGACTGCTGAGTTGTGGGTCTAGGGCTTATAGCGGGGGCTTTGGGCTGGGGTTACAGCCTCTGTGTGGGTGTGGGACCCACCCTCATGCCCTGGGACTCCAGAGCTGGGCTGTGGCTGGAAGCAACACAGCTCGTGTTTCCTCTGGCAGGAGGGAAATCAGCTGAGGTTGTCTTGGTCTGGGAACTGAATGGCAAACTGCCACAGCCTGCATGGGAGGAAGCTGTTGGGCAAGCACTTGCTCGTTGCTGCAGTCTGGGCTTTCCCTAACACAAAGCTCTTGTTCTTCAAAGCATCTGCAGATGCTTTCAGTTAACTAGCAATACAAATTAATACTAATATGATGCCTTTCTTAATTATATTTATCAATTAATGAAAAATTTTGATACTGTCATTTCACATGTTTCTGTACATTTAATGGAGACAAGTTTCATTAAAATTCTTTGAAAATCCAGAAAGACAACTGTGCTCAAGCACTCTTGTCACCTCCAGAAAAACTTCCCCCAGGTTGGATAGCTGTCCCTGAGCTTATTGCTTCGCACTTCTGTTTCACTTGCACATATTATTCAAGCCTATTTTGGCAACAGGACCTACCTGAAAAGGATTTAAAAAAAAAAAATAAAATAAATGAAACTACCTGAACTTTGCACAACTCTACAGCTGACTCAGTGGGCCCTGCCCATCTCTGGTGTCGCAGTCTTTAGCTGTCAGTTCCAGTAGCTGTAACCATCAGCAGCTACATCTTCTCATCCCTTTTGCAAGGCAAGGGAAATTGGGCAGGTTTCAGGGATTTAGGCGGAAGCCTAGTCTGCGCCATCCCCTCCCTGCAGAATCTGCCCAACTCATGCCTGATTTGCACCTGCCAAGGACACACAGTCATGAGAATGCTCAAGCCATTCAGACAAGATGTTTTTGCTCTGTGGACCACAGCTGAAAGTTGAGCCAGCCTGGACCAGCTCTGAAGACACTGCTAGAGCATCCTAGCTGAGATGTGCACACATACACACTTGTGTTCTCCACAGCTCACATCGTCTCTTTGTGGTGTCTCACTTGCCCTCCACCACTTTCAGCAGTTCAGTCTTCATCTCCAGTGACACCTTCCCCCCTGATTCATGGTGCTGCTTGACTTCCTATCAAGCAGAGGACAGAGATCTTTTTATAAAGAGAAACAAAACATCCCCTGTCTTGGAAGGGGAAGGTGAACAGCCTATTGAAACATGCAGACCTGCTCTCCTCTTGTATTCCTGCTACCCAGCAATGTACAGCAACAAAAGATATGATTCAGTAAAGTTATTGAGTGCCAGGCCTTCACATTTGTCTTCCAGTGACTCTTAAGTCTTCCTTTTCTCTATTGAGTTCCATCTCATTGACTTCCTATAAACACTAATACACAGCCACAGACCTGCGGACATGCCTGGAATACAACCCACACACCTTGCAGACTTTGCCGGGGTCTGGGCTGGGCTCAGAAAGTCCAGACATCAAACTCATGCAACATATCCAGCAGAGTATTCAAAACCACGAGTCTCCTCTGCACCCCCCCAAAACCACCTCAAGCTTATTTTCTGTTTCTCTTGTTCGTCTGTGAAACTCATGAATTTGTTCCACCTTTGGGGATTTTTCCTCAAGTGGAAGCTGAGATTTGCACATGTTCACTCAGTTCCAGAAGTTTTGTGAGAAAACTCCTCCCTGCTTCACATAAGCCCAGACAATGAAACCACCAAGCAAGATGACTCGTCCCACGACACGGAAACCCTGTTAATGCTAAACTAGATGTGGAATTCAAAGCGTGCCTCTAATTAATCACCAGTTAGCCAGCTTCGTAGGGTGGCATCTTCCATCTTGTTTCAGGCACAATGGGCTTCCTCCCCTTTTGTAGTCACACACGTTCCTCTTCCTCTTGGGCTTGATGACTGCCAACCTTCTCACCCGCTCTCCTGCCACCCCACCCTCCCATCCATCCGCCCCGTTCAAATATTAACCCAGAGCAGTGAATGGCTTTGCTGACTGCTACATAAACAACTGCCATGTAGCTACCGGTCTGCCACAGCCTCCGCTCCCTTAACATCTGAATGTTATCACTGCTGAGCGATTGCCAGGACAACAGGAGAATGGATGGACAGAACTGCCAAGGAAGATGAGCAAAATTGAGTGCAGAAGCTGAAATAAAGCTGAGGACGAGGACTTGCAGCAGGTAAGTTGTCTCCAGCAGCACACCTTGCTACCATACTTATCCCTCCATGATTTTCACTGTATGAGAGACACCGCTGGCTCATCTTCCTGCAATATGTCCTGCAAATCACTGTCCCCCACCAGCTGGGGTCCCCTGAGCACATCAGTTGGAGGACAGTGTTTAAATATTCATTCAAGTTTGTATTGCTGCTGATGGACTCTAATACAGGTCTTTTACAGAAAGAGATTAAAAACTGCACTATTGAACTAGATAGCTCTTTGGACTTCTATAGGGGACTTGCTGAGAGAATAAGCTCTCTTCCTTTTTTGGACCCAAGATCTATCACTTATGTAGCTCACAAGTTTTCAAAACCCTGAAATACTAGCCCAGAAAAATTAGAACCCATTCAATGGGTTCAGAACTCTCACACAAGGAAACAGGACCCTTCAACAAATTTAATCACAGGTCTCTAAACCTTCTTTGGGACACAGTTAGGAAGTGGTGTCCAGGCTGGTCATGGCAAAGGTGAATCCAGACAGCTCAGCTAAACCTGCCTGAGGATTTACTGTGAATCCCTGGCCATCAGCAGGGACAGGCAGCTTGTTCTAAAGTCTTATGCTTCCCAAATACAGCACTGCAGGCTCAAACCCAAGGTGGGCACAGACCTTCTCATAAGCACAAGCACTTGCTTAACCTGGTGCTGAGCAGAACAGCAGCCTGGCAGGGAAGCAATGCAACTACCTGTGATTTTTCACGCTTTCACAACCTACACCAGCTCCCACGCTCTCCTGTACTTGGTGGGATAAAGCAGAGAAGGTGATAAAACATCTGATGATGCAGGTGGCACCATCTGCTCCCTCACCAGCTGCTGCTGCAGCGGCAGCATCTTTCTCTATGAATTATTAGAGAATCAAGGTGACCACATATGAAGCATCTTTCAGGACAGTCCCAGCACAGGAGAGAGCAGTTCTCTTGTTAGCAAATCTTGAACCCACGGCCACCAATTGTCAGTGCTGTCCTGTAGGCCAAGTCAAGCTCTGAGCTTGATATAAAACTTGACACCAATGGAGAGTAACCAGTTTCCAGAGTCTCCAATGCATCTCGACCCACAGAATTATTTCAGAGCTGGACAAAAGGCCCTTGGTGCAAAGCATGGGACTGTGCAGTCCAGGGGCTGGAGTTACCACACTGAGGAGTGCTTCAGCCCCTGTTCCATGAGTATCTTGAGGAGAGAGAATTTGGTTTATTCTACATGCAATATCTGTCAGATTGGTGTGTGGTCTCTGGGTACGCAGCCTGTTTGGACTGCGACACATGCATCAGCCAGTTTTGCTGCTTCTGCAGCTGCCAGCTAACCTCTGCTATGAGTCTGCATACAGGAGAAGTGCCTGCAGTGTTTTTGTTCTCCAGAATACATGTTTGCAGCTGTGACTATGTTGCTGGATAAGAAGGATCCAACCCCATTCCCTAAACTGTGCTCCCTCCCATCCTTGCTTTGTGCATCCAACAGCTCAGAGAGACTAAACCCTGTAACAGCAGCACACTTAGCCTACAGGAGTGTTAAAACGCCCTTTTATTTTACTGAAGGTCACATCCAGCTAAACTGTATCCTTTTCTCTTTTAAGTGAAATAGCTCCAGCCAACCCACTCCAAAACAGCATCTTTAGCTCTTTCAGTGACAGAGTTTTTCATGCACAAAGTCTTGGTGACATTGTCCTTCCGCAGAAGGATGTGTGAAGCAAGTTAGTAATATCTTACTCATCATTGGTATTTGTCATTACAGTGGAGTTCTGTTTTGGTGCCAGCTTCTACTGTGAAAGACCAAGACATGGAAAACTGCAAGGAAGTAGCAAAAGGCTGCTAAAATGAACAGTAAACCAGGGTCTTAAGATTCAGGGGCACAATGACATCATTGCACGTTTTTCTAAGCACAAAAAAAAGATGGTGGTACTGTGCTACCCTCAAACACAGAAACTGAAATGGGTCTTGGGCTTTTGCTGCTGCCTGTATGTCCAGGGTGTTTTACATCAGCTGTCAGATCAGGGTAGGACTGGGTGGGCTAGTGATAATTATTCAGGTACAATACCAATGATATTATACATCCTTTGGTGATTATTTCAAATCAATGTAGTCTTAAGGACAGGTACAATTATTTCTCAACAGAAGAGCAGTGGCTGAACCCTGACAGCTCACCAGGACACTGTAATAGGACAGTCATGTACTTTCCTCTGTTAAGCAAAGGGAAGAAAGGTACTGGAGTAGCTTCTCCTTATTTGCAATTTTACTTTCCTTTAAAACAGAATGGCTTTCATTTCACCTCTGCCAGCATCTCTATTTTGCTGACTCTTCTCCAGGTGTGCTGGAAAGGAAGGCTGAACTGCAGAGAGCCCTTGTAATTAAGGTTGAGCAAGCTCATCTGCCAGATTGCAACCACACAAGAATCTACCAAATCCCAGCTATGGTCTGTTAGTGCAGCTCACTCAAAAACAGAATAAAAATATTTCTTTGAGTTTATCAGAGTGAGGCTGGATGTCATTCATGATAATTTACAGAGCCTTTTAGATTGTTAGTTCCAAATATCAATGCTTGGAAGTCTACTGTAAGAGGAGATGAAAAGAATTTAAATCAATTACTGTTTCACCAGTACCTATTTCCAGCAGTAGCAAAGAGAAGTTGCTTGGAGAAGAATATGAATTTAACCATCCTTCCAGACTCCAGCTCTGCAGATCAGGGACTCCCCTGAGCCAGAAAGGATCATTTTGTTTAATGGACATGGCTGGATTTTTCTCCCATGCATTTGTCTAATTGCACTTGGAAGCCTCCTGCACTTACCACTGTGGTTAAGGAGCTCGGCTGGGATGAGCTCGACCAGCCTCAGTGTGAGCGTGGTAAGAAGGCAGTGTCCTACGTGCAGTGTCTGGGGACATGACTGACACTTTTAATTCAGTTACGAGAGGTTAAAGGGATGCCAGAACTGTCAAGTCTAGATGAAATCTCCCATGAATTGCTTTGCAAGAGCACTGTGGTGCCTGGAAAAAAAACATTACACTTGCTGGAACAGGAAGCATTGCTCTCCAACAGTTAATCCTGCCCTCCTCACTAACAGTGAGATTCAGGGTGAAGACAGATCAATGGACAGCATGTTTTATCTTTCTTTTAAGTAGCAACCTACTAAAGGTAAAAGATCAGTTACATCTCTAGGCTAGAAAAAAATTGCCTTCGTTTTAAAACAAAGCCACAAAATTGTAAGTCGCTGCTGAATTTTATGTTCAAAGGCTTTTCTTTGAGAGGTGAAGTGTAACTAGATAAAAGTGATAACTAGACAAATGCCCTTCCCTGTACCCTCCCTCTCAGACTGTCTCCTGACAGACTTGACTTCTGGCAATGGATACCACTAGACCATCCTTTTGGGAGACAATCTGGAATGATTGTTTTTAAAAACTCCTGTTTTTCTGCTCAGATGGTGGGCAGAGGATGTCAGCTGAGCCTGTGTGCTCAGGCAGATGAAGGTCTCAGCCCACCCCTTGTCACCCTAGTGCCAAAGCCCAAGCTCTGAGCCAGTATGTGCAGAGCACTGGGACAAGCTGAGCTCCGGCACAGGGCTGAGCACCGCTGCAGCCTGCCAGCAACCCCCCCATCCTGCTCCTCCCAGCACCAGGGCAGGCTCAGAGCCCCACCACACCGGTCATTCACACCCAGGACCATCACTGCAGCCCCTCTTTCTCAGGAAGAGCCCTATTGCCTCCCCAGTATCCCAGCTGAGCCTTTCCAGAGCAAGGCTGATGAGGAGGCACCAAATATCCCACATACAGAACCATTTGGGACTAGATAAGAAAAACCATTGTCTCCCTGATTCAAGATTAAAGCATGCCTGTCTGCTCCAGCACAAACCCAAAGCTCAGTCACAGCAGAAAAGACGTGCCTTTGGCGTCAGAACACCTTTAGGGTCTACCTAACAACCACTTTCCAAAAGGAAGGAGACTAATTCCACCAGGATGCTTGTTACCTCCTCAGGAGGAAATCAGAGGAAGGACAGCATCTGGGTTTATCACCTCTTGCAAACAGCTTCATCACTCAGGAGTTTGCTTGTGATGTGCTATTAAATAATATCTAGAAAACATCAGAGACACAGGATCTTTGCTTTGCCAGTTGATTTTAATGTTATGGATTATTCTCTAAATCACTTACTGTGATTTTGCTCTGAAGCATTTAGTCTTTGGGCAGAGGTACCAAAAGCAGCTTCTCAATTTATATCCACAATTTTTGCTTCAGCAGGTCATAGCCTGAAAAAACCCTACCTTTTATTCACACCAGTAAAGCAAATTTAAATGCCAAAAAAAAGCCAGGAAATTTGAAAATCTTTTAAAAATTGGCCCTTGCACGTGTGTGGATATGTACATAGACACTCGATTAACCCATCTCTTTTGATAGTGTATTTAAGCTTGATTGTGAATTCACCTTAGCTATATGGGAAGATGATGGACGAACCTTGTCAACTTCTTTCTTGAAACCTTAGCCAGTTCTTTAATAGCTTACTGTATTTTCCCTTTTATTCACTAGAATATTACTGAATTTTCTAATGCCAGCACCCAACTACTTTCTGTTTCACATGTGGTAACCACAACGCATTTATTCTCCTGGAAGACAGTTTTGGCAAGTTACCTTAAAGTATCAATCACTAGATAACACAAATTAGTATCTCTGAAGGGCTAGGACAAAATAAGTACTTATTAAAGTAGACATAGAGACCTATATACATCTACAATGCACCCAGGTTGAGGAGTTGCCCATTACAAGACTGTAGAAGTGACTAGTTTTGAAAAAACAATGCTTCTCCGCATCCTCCCAACTTTCTCAGTCTTTATGGTATTTCCAGCCTTTTCCTGAGGCTGTTCTGAAGAGTTTTAGCTCCACAAAGGCTAAAGCAAAAGGAGTGTTAAGCCTAAAAGCACTGCTAGATCATTTTCCAAGCTCAAGATCTGCGTTTGCTTCCCATACTGGAGAATGCAGATATCCTTATGCTTCAATACTGCAAGGGTAGCCAAGGGAATTTTCACTCTGTACTGAAGTTTCTCTCAAAATAATTCGGTGACCTGCACCCCGAAACCCAGCAGTGAAAAATACCACATTAACTAGACCACCAGCCTTGGTGTGCCCTTCAACAGCAACCACTCAGGAGGCTCTGGCATCAGCAGCAGCCTCTCTCAGCTGCTTTACTTTGAAGCTCTTTCCTCTGTAGGCAGGAGGTTCAGGGCTCAGCCTGTGCAAAAGCTGGGGTTTGCTGATGCCTGCACTGGGAAGTCCCTTGGTTGGTGCTTCGGGCAGCACTCCACAGCAGAAGTTATCAATGCACGGCTGCTCCACCAGCGAGCAGCCACCTACCCCTGCAGCACAGAGCAACCAGCTCAGACACCTTCCTTGGAGCTCCCCACCCTCATCT
This sequence comes from Apaloderma vittatum, assembly GCF_000703405.1. NCBI lineage: Eukaryota > Metazoa > Chordata > Aves > Trogoniformes > Trogonidae > Apaloderma > Apaloderma vittatum. The sequence goes on along the minus strand of NW_009729202.1, from coordinate 131,738 downwards.
CATGGCCGAAAAACCTCAGGGAGAGCTGCCCTGAGCAGACGGCTTTAGGCTTCTTGCTCGTCTCACCATGGTCACAGCAGACACCAGGGCGAGTCGCACATGCCTGTGCCCCACTGGCTTCCCCTGCACAGAGATGCTGCACGGTGAGCTGGCACCAGTGGTTGTGGAGCCATGGCAAAGGAAGGAAACGGGCTGAGGGGGTCTCAGCAGAGGGGGCTGGATCCAACCCCCGATCTCTTCAGCTGTAGCTCTTAAGCACCAGGCTAATGAGCAATTCCAGAAAGTCTCCTTTCCTGAAATGCACACCATCCTTCTCTGCATTAAGAAGTGATGACACCAGGGGAAGCTGAGCTTTGTTTGTGGCCCACAAGTGGGAGTGTCCCTCACCATTTTCTGCTGTATCAAGCTGAGCTGGCAAAACCTAACCCAAGCAGGTAACATCATCGTACACCATGTACCATGAGACATGTCTCAGGATGAGCTTTGCCAGACTGAGCCTCGATGATCTCTACTGTGATATGCCTTCCAAGTACCCTCTCCTGACTGAGCATAAAGCTTCATGGCTCATCTGTTTTGACTAGGAAGTCAAACTGCAAGGCCAGCACTGACACAACAGTCCCACCATTGTCCAGACACCCTCGTCTTCTCTTCCCCCTCTCCCCAAGTAGCACTTCCCACTCCCCTGCTCACATAGAGCCTCTAGCCTTGTTGTTCTTTACATATGCACCCTTTATCCTGCCTTAACTTCTAGATCTTCAGTGGTTAGAGCTGGGAGTTACCACTGTCCTGCGGCAAATAACCAGGAAGCAAGGAAAATGCTTTTACCCATCAGCTTAAGAGAAATGCTCATCTCTCAAGACTGGACAAAATGATGTGGATTTAAATCCAAAAGACTAAGGGAGGCTTCCCTAAGATTAAGAAGGTCCATGAATCAAACTAGGCTCTAGAAAAGCCAAATTTTGTTCCAGGCCTGGGAACCAGTGAAAAAGCAATCAGAGACATGTTTGAGCTGTCTGTGAACCTACAGAGTTCCTGGAGCTGGAGCTCTCTTGCTTCATGAGAACCAGCTCACCTATCTCAAGCTGATTCACTCTCACACTTCTATACATGTCTCCTATCTCTGCTAATCTAGCAGCTATTGCTTCTCACGAGCCTTCAGAGAAAAGAGTTAGACAAGACTTCAGATTTGTCCTGAGAGATAATCTACAGGTATGTTTAATCCCCAAAGCTCTTTGCAAAACAGCATGAGTATTGTACTGCTCTTACATTTGGAGGCACAGGAACGAAAGCATAAGGAGGTTTTGGCACTTGAGAAAGTCTAAATATTATTTCAGTCTCATGCATGGGATATTAAGCCAGCTCTGGTGACAACAGGGCATTTGCAGAGCACAGAGCACTGCCACAGCACAGCGATGCTTTCAGTCCCAGGGCAGTAGAGCTGCTTCAGCAAGGCACTCTGCCCTGCTAACTTCAGCATCTCTCCTGTCAGGGGTAAGAGGACCTGTTGTATACCACAGTTTGTTTCTGGAGATACCACTGGTCCCTTTCCGCAGGACCGTACAATGGGGACACGCTTCTCACAACAGCCCAGGGACTCAGTCTCCCTCATTTTTTGTGCAAGAGGCCCAAACCACAGACCTGAGTGATGGGAAAGACCCCCTCCCCACCTCTAGTAAACTGTTTGCCAGCTAAATTGTCATGTGCTCGTCTCTTTTGTACCACAGTGCCTGCGTCTGCCTCCATAAACAGCAGCTGCCCTGGGAAGCCACCCAGAAATCAGGGCAGTGCAGACAGTTTATTCTATTTGCATGCCTGTGTACAGGCCAGGGCGCTGCTCAAATCACAGGTCAATGGGAGCTGCAGGGATTCTCTGCTTCTGGGGGAAATACATGCAGGCTAAAAGCAACTTCAAAAAACACATGTTTAACCTGAACTCTTATCTTTTATCCCTTTAAATATCCAAGCGGCCACTTTTGCAAGCCTGAAGCCTGGACTGCAGCTACATTTATTTCCCTCTTTCATCCCAGCTGCAGCTCCTCAGAATTTATCTCTATGGTTAACTTCCCCTTTCATAATATTAGCACAGTTGAAGCACTTGCTTTCCTGTTGCAGGCAGTGATTATATAGCAAATTAACCACAAGCTGTTCAGTCCAAGTCCAGCAGTTGGAAAGATGCTCCTCTGAGTAATGGTTTGTGTAGTTGATGCTTTCATCTGTAATTTGCATTTGTAATAAATGCAGAAATAAAAAATGAGGTCTATATTTTAAAAAATTGCCTGATATGGCAGGGGCAGGCAGGCAAGCTAATGGGGAGGGAGAGGCCTCAGGGGGGTTGAGGGCTGCATCCCAAGGCACAGCAGCATCTCCCGCACAGGGAGGGGGGAATCCATACATGTATCTCTCTCACAAATCACAGGCTTGCTGCCCAGCCTGATTTTACACAGTGAAAAGGGGTACAAAAAAAAAAAAAAATCAAGCAGGAGTCCTTGCATGGCTCATACTAACAATTACATGCTAGCAGTTTCCATCACGGGGAAGACAAGCAGTGTGCACATACCCAGTGACACAGGAACACACGTCTGGTAGCTTAGTTGAAGTTTTGCATGCCCTGTGGCTTCCCTCCTGATTATGGAGGGAATATCACCCCTACAAGACCCAAGCAGGCTGTGTCAATGCTGCTGAGTAGCAGGGGAATATCTGAGGCAGCTTTGCCAGGCTCCTGCCTGTGGGAAGGGGGTCATACCATGGACAAATTGCAATGCCTGGGAACAGGAGTGCTGCACCAGTGTCCTGGTAAAGGGACAGTGCTGGAACAAGGAGAAACAGTCCCCAGGGTGAGCTGCTGACCCATTAAGGTGCCATGTAGCTCATGGAGCCCTGAAAAGGCATTTGGAGGAAGAAGGCTCTTTTGTGACAGCTCAGGTCTTATCTTTGCCTCTCTCCTGCCTCCTCAGTAATTATGTTCATCGCTGCTTTGATCTCAGTTTCCGTAAGTGTAAAACAGTTCATGGATCTCAGCCAGCACTGAAAAGCATACCAAGACATGAATAAATACCCATGCTAGAGATGACTGCCATCATAGCAGCCACACAGGCTGGCAAAGCCTCAGGCAGCACCAGCTCCTCACATCCCTCCTCCTTTGCAGGTGTTTAGTGAGCAAGTGCCATCTCCAAAGTCACACCACATGCCTACGGCTCAGCCTGCACATGCTGGATTGATGTTCCCTACCCATACTTAGCACTTAATGCAGGGCACAGCCAGGAGTTTTTATCCACCGTTGTGCTCGGCCAGTTGGGGAAGGTGGTCTCTGTTAGGGGGTATGGCTACAGCAACACATGGGCACCTCTTGGTGCCCCTGTAAATGCCAAGTTTCTGGGTACAGACCCGCAATCTCTCAAGGAAGGAGAGAAGGGAGAACAGCAGAGGCCAGATCCCATCCTCCTCCCCACGGAGGGCAGCAGACAGGCAGCCACAAGCAGTTTCCCCTTCCCACGCTGCAGGCGCGGTGCTCAGCCCACACAGCCCTGGGGCCATTTCACGGGGCTGCTCAGCACATGCAGCTCCCCATCCTTTGCTGAGGTGGCACAGGAAAAGTGGCTTTGCTTCCTAGAGAGGATTCCACAGCAAGAGCAAGGTGGCTGCCTGACTTTTGATCCAGGAGAGCCCAGCTCTCTGTTTAATTAAATAAGGAAAGACCAGGAGAGCCAGTTTCTTAATGAGATTTGGTAACATAGTTATTTGCTACAATTAGGAAGCAACTGAAAAGGTTCCTTTTAACACTTTGGAGAAGCCCAGCGTTTTAAAATTGATTTATCTGGTGTCAGGGACCAACTTTATCTTTGCTTCTGTGCAGCAGTGAGTACATTTTTCAGCACTATACCAAAGTTATTACTTATGAATCATCACATATCTACACATTTTATGAAGCTACTGAAAAAAACAATGTATTTCTTAAGGGGACAACCCCAGACCACACTGCACAGAACTTCAGTCTCTCTTGTAAACCTAGATCTTCTTCCTCCAGTGATGCACGGAGACATGCTTTGCTGTTGCCCCTCACCCAGCTGCAACAGGGTAGCTTGCAGTGCTGAAATACCTCACCTTTTTCACCTCCTCTCTGGCCAAACACACCAGCCCCCAGGCTAGAAAGGTCCTGCAGCCTTAAAAATCCCTGTATCTGAGCAGATGCATGGTGAGTTGGAACAGGCGAGGGGATGAGCAGAGCCCTCCAGCTGCAGGGAAACCAGGTAGGGCAAAGCAGATTTGTGGGCAAGTAGGAGCCACAGCCTCTTGCACTGGGTAACAGTGATTCTTCACCCAGATACCAGCCTTGGTGGTCCCATGTTTCAGTTCACTACTCAATAATAATCCTTCTTCCTGCTCTGCAGCTTTTAGAGGCCACACTTGGGCAGGCAGGCAGCATTCCGTGCCAGGAAATTTGGCTTTGTCTGTGGCCTCTGCAAGCCAGAGAGCAACAACTAGGAAGGAACTAGCAAGGAAGTACCTGGGGGGCCAGAAGGGACATGGGAAAGGAACTGTCCTAAGAGACATCCAGGGGCACCCCTAAAAGAAGGAAGGTAAGAGATGGATGAACAGTGTATGCACAGGAGGGAAGCTACACACATCGCACAGAGGGGAGAGGGGGGAAAGAGATTGAATCTTCCTGGAGGCCAGCGAGATTCTATAAACATAATCAAAATGTAATAGAAACTTTTTGGAAATGCTGTTAGAAGGAGAAAGCATCAATCTTCATGGAACTCCACTCAACAGGCTTTCTCCAGCTAATCAATCACGGTCAAGACATGGGCCGTCCCATCTGTCTGTGCAAGGGACCAGGAGGAGATTGCTAAGTGCCTGGGCTGGAGCTACCATCTCAGTACCAGGCAATTCATCATGCAGGAAGAGAAGGGGGGAGAAAGGGAGAGAAGGAAAATAATGTATAACACTAATAAACTTTCTCCCCCCTCCCTTCATTCCCAACCAATTTTTAGCAAAGGAGCCCAATCCGGAGAGGCTCCCAGTAGGGGGGTGGGAAGGGGGATATGCTCTGGGGAGGGATCTGGTGACAAGACGCACTCCAGTAAACAGAGACAAAAAGCCATCATCTGCATACCAGTCCCTCAGCAAAGCCCACGCTGGCCACCCCAGCTGTTTGCAGCTACAGAGGAGCCTGCACCTAGCAGATTTGGGGTCCCTCTGCTCCTGGAGCTGGGGAGGGCACTGCTGGGGGAAAGAGGAGAGCACAAGGGACCTTTGCTGGCTAGCGCTGCATGGTGAGGCCAAATCTTTGTGTGCAAACAGCAGTAATTATTTTTCCTAGATGCTGCCATAATCATTTTGGGGGGTTCTGAAAGTGGAATAAAGTGGAGTGTATGGACTTGCAGCCTATTTTACCTGCAGTAGGCGATTTTTCATGGTGCATTGTACAACATGTACACACACAGGTTGGGGACTTACACTGCAAAGAAGGAATTTTGCACTTCCCTCAAATCCCTACTGGCTTTGGGCTGTTGTCTCAGTCTTCACTGTGCAGAAGTCCTTTCCTTCCCCAACCACTCCTCAATCTGGTCCCCAACCTTCCTGTCCTCAGCCATCCTGTCTAGAGGCACCAGCAGCAAGGAGCCCCAGCACATGCTTTACAGCCAGGGGCTCAAATCCATATTTGCATGAAAAGGTACCATTTGCCCTGCTGAATTCATCCAGAAATGATGCAATGCAGCATGATGTCCTTTCTATCCACCCTCTTTTATTTAAACCTTGAGAATTTCTCCTTTTTGGAGACAAAAAGCATCTGGCAGCATCTCCTGCCAGAGCCAGTGATTTTAGGTACTGCTTGTCCACATACAACCCAGGTTTGACATGTTCTGTGCTATTCCTTGCTTCAGACGTCAGAGACTTGACAAAACCCCCCTCAAATACAAGTGAGCAATAAAATAATACAGGCTTTGTCCCAGGACTCATTGGGCTCAGGAAAGGTTCAGTGCAGACTCAAATCTAGGTCCCTATCATTTCCAGCACTTCCCCCTACACCCAGAATCGCTGTATAATGCATCTGAATAGAGTATTGAGTTCTGCATAAAGGGTTTTTTCTTCCTCGTTTTGATCACACAAATAACAGTCTTGCTACTAGTGTTTTGACCAGCTTTTGTAGACATTCCTATGCCTTGAGCACCGGGTGAATTGGAAACCAGCCTAAATATGTTCACATCACCTGCTTAGATTGAAGTGCCATTTGAAATAGGAAAACGATAGAAATTTATACCCTAAGCATTTTTTGTTGCCCTAAATTTAATGTACTGGATTGCCTAGATACTACAGGTGAAATTTAAAATGTAACAATGAGTAGACGATAGATTTATTCTTTCAGAACATTTATTATTCCAGAGCTATGGCAGCCCCACACCTTCCAGTAAATGTCAAAATTCTTCCCTTCCTCTGTAGACAAAAATAGACTCCACTTAAAAGTGCAGTGACACAGGATTTTAGCCTCTACTGTAAGTGTAAATATAGCAACAAATTAAGTTGAAACATCCAGTAAATAATCTTGACATCCCTGAAGGTGAAGTTGCTGGAAGTGTAATTCCTATAGGCTGGTCCATGACCAGGTGGGCAGGAAGACTTAGTTTAACCACTAAAATGTGTTTCCTTCAGGGTGTGAGTTGCATCTTCTGACACTTTTTATCCTCTTCCATCAAAGTTGTCTTGCCCTTGCTCTTCCCCCTCAAGGAAAATGCCACACTGAAATGTTTCTGGGGTTTATTATAAAAAGAAACCAGGGCAAAGCTCTGCTCAGGCTACAGGGCCATCAACAGAGCTTATGAGCAGCTCAGAAACCTGAAGGTCTTTAAAACCCATCAATTGTCAGGAATTTAAAACATTAATCTATGGCTTGTAGCCACCTCATCTACTCTTAGATGTGCTTTTAAATGCATACAACCACATGGCCCTTATGTCCTAACGTGCTTGTAACCATAGGTAGTAATTTATTAACCCTTTATGCTCCTGAATGGCCCTCCCTAAGTGATCTGCTTGGGCAGGGGGGTTGGACTAGATGATCTCTAGAGGTCCCTTCCAATCTCTAATATTCTGTGATAAGGCACAGCTCAGCAAAACTCAAGATACAGAGGCCACCAACCCATACAAGAGGTTCTTCACTGAATTCACTTGGGGCTCCCAGGTTATATTCCCCCTCTAACTGTCACAACAAAATTTTAGAAGAGCCACAACCCTCAAGTCCTACATGAGCACAAGACAAGGACCTCCGCTTGAGCCAGAGCTCCCAGCTCTCCCGCAAAGCCCCAGCCCAGAGGGGACACAACCCTGGAGACTTCCTCCTTTGACTGCAAAAGCCTAGCACAAGTCTCTGGGAAAGAAAACAGCTAATGTGATCATAACCCTTACACCTAATTTCTTTTTCTCCTTCTAGTCAACAAGGAGAACCCAGCTCATCCCAGAAAGAAGCAAGATAGGACACACACAAGTGCAGCCTTTCAGCATGCAGCATACCCCAAGCACAGTACCTCTCCTGAAGATTTGTCTCTCTCCCATCTCCTCCCCAAAGCTAAACCAGCCCCCTGTGCTCCCTTAACTCCTTTATATATAGCCATCCCACTCCTTCCCCATCTGGAAGGGCAGAGACTGGCTCAGCTGCTCCCAGACTTCGGGCCATCCGCAGAGAACTGGAAGCAGCTGTGGTGGGATGGGGGCCTGTAGCAGCTCCCTGCTCCCAGGTGAACACAATTTCAGTTTGCTTGCCAGCCTGGCATGACCAACCTGGGAAGCAGTTAAGGACAAGTTTCCTGCAATAAAACTCTTCTTTAGTTGATATACAGTTATTCTCATGCCATAACCTTCCTCCCTAATTACCATGAATGTAAATGACCTCTGGTGTAAGGTTTATTATAATGATAATTGAGCTGTGGATTTTTAATAATAACCTCCTGGATTTTCCACTTGATTTCCTGGTTTACTTTACATTTCCAGGAATATATATAAGGGTCTGAGACTTTATCAGGCTGTTTATGTAAATGCTGACCATGACCTTCACGGCTTCTTCAGGCCACAGTTTCTTAAATCATTGGATACATCCAAGCTTTTGGGTTTTCGAAGGGTCTCAGGGGTTTAGGCAGTGTGGGATATGACTCCCACTGACTTGCTGTGGGATGGAAATAGCTGAATCCCATTGGCAAATTGGGTATTTTAATTTTTATGTCAACATGGTCAGGCAAAGCACAGACCCAATCCTGGTGGGCGGAGAGAAAGAATCCCAATGGTAACATGACTTCACAGGGCAGGAGGTCAGTACTGAAAATTGCCTCGCAAAAAGCTGTGAGAAGAAAATACATTGTGCACGTTCCTGGAGGAATTTAAATGCTCAGAATTTTCTCTCTGGAGCTGGAATTTGCTCAGAGCAGTGGAAAGCACATCTCCAGGCAGTGCTGGACTTAGGTCTAGTAGGAGACTTCCAAGGGCACAGAGACATCTCAGGTGAAGAGATTTTCTGTATTTTCAGAAAGCCAGACAACAAACAAACTCCCATCTTGCTTACAGATTATTCTCTTAAAATTGAACACTTTGCTTTTGCAATATTGCTGATAGAAAAAAGTACTCAAATAACTAATAAATGTTAGCTTGTCTCTGGGGCTTTCCCTTTTTTTGCATGTTTATTTTTGTGTTATAAAAGATATCCCTTTTCCACAACTCACTAAATTGGCGGATGAGGAAAAGAGTCCAAAAGAAGAGCCCTAATCCTCAAGGGGAAGAGCAAGCTGTTGTTCCAATCAAGATGTATCCTGACAAGTCAAGTTGGTGAAACCCATTAATTAGCACTTTTGGAAACAGTTGCAAAGTTAATTATTCTTCCTTCAGATGAAAGAAAGCTAATTTCTGGCATTTGCTTTGACAGTGACACGCGCTAACATTTTTAGAGTTGACATCCCTCAAGATAAATGATACTCTGAAGTGTGCATGCAAACATTTTGACTGGGAGCTACTGCAGCAAGTTGATGGCACTGGCACTTCCTACTGCAAATATTTTGCATCTGCTGGGATTGTGATCAAAGTTTGGAGGCTGAGAGGAGGGTGGAGAAACTTCATTTTCAGCTTGAGGGAGGGTGTGGGTGACTGGCTTCGGATGCAAGACAATAACATTGCGCAGGCAATGCAATCTATTTTATCTAGATAACGTCAACAGGGAACGTAAAGCTTTCTAGCTAACTGTGCTGGCAAAAAGAAATCCATTTTTATACTCTCTGAATTGCTCTGCTGAAGAATCATCTTTTGTTTGTGGACTGGTAGCAGGAGATGAAACAGAAGATCTCCAAAAGGAAGATCTCTCTTGAGTGGACCTGGTATCAACTCGTGCATTTGAAAATGCAAGATTTGAGATGTGAAAACTCAGCAAAACTCTCCTGCCAAACCTCAATGTCCTCACTGGTAAGAACATCAGTGTGGTTTGGGATTTAGTCCCAAAAGCCCTTTTGCAATTTTGGAAGCTGCCTTGATCATGTCTTGCATGTGCAAGGGCAGCGAGGGGAAGAGTTTACCCTTAAATATAAGTTCTTTAGGCCTCCTTTTACGAATGTGTTCTGATTCAGGTTTGCCAGAACACACACTTCAAATCTCTCTCCAGAAAAATTCAAGTATATACCTAAAACCTGGACTTCCCCTTGCAATTTTTAGGGAACTACAGATCCTACTTTTTTTACTCCAGCTCTTTACATCATTGGCATGACTCTGTGACTGATCCAGGTTGAATTCTAGGACTCTGTTAGTTTTCAGTCATCATCACTTGCAGTCTAAAGCGCTGGTGTGAGACGAGTGAGGAAAGCACGCCTGAAATGCAGAAAATGCTTTATTCAGGAGCTGCTGGGAGAACACACTAAAGGAGAGCTGCTGTTTGGAGAACCCCAGAGTGACAAGCAAGAGCTAAACAATTAAACTAAGAAGGTCAAATCCTTCCTGGTAAATATAGAAGATTCTGTGCCTCCAGTTGTCTCCTCCGAGCCATGCCTGGTTTGGGTGCCCCATGGGGCTGGCGTGGCAGGGGATGATGCTCTCCTATGCATCCCCTCCGGTACGTGCAGCTCAAGGAACTTCAGAGCAACCTTCATCCAGCAGCCCAGCCAGTAACAAATGGTCAGCCCAGTATATCTCCTGGGGGCTAAACCACCACTGTGGGAACCTGTTGCTTGTTTGATAAGATTCTTCAGGAATAATAAGTGCAGGCAGGTATACGAAGAAAGGAAATGGGTGGTAGAAAAAGTATTTAATTTGGTCTTCAATCAGCATGTGGAGTAGGGGGTGGAATGAAACTAGGAAGGTGATCTAAAGGACTGCTTATTGGCATGAGATTCACACACAGCAGGGCGATCAAGAATGTGGAAACACCGGGTTCAGCGGGCTTGATCCAATGTGGGAGGCAAACACCACCTTTTCCTCCAGGGGAGCCAAAAAAAATGGCATGTGCTAGCATGCAGCTCCTTGCAGACAGGCTTGCTGTGTTGAGACAGTTCAGTAAAGACAAGACGCGAGAAAACAAAAAACAAATTTAAAAAAAATAATAATAGCTTCAAGCAGTTCTCCGCTTTGCGAGAAGCAGGGAGGTGGCAGTCCTGAGCCGAGAGACTCGTCCTCCCGGCAGACCCAGTGCGCTCCTTTTCGCATATTCCTCTGTCGTACATAATACTTATTGCTGCACAAATTGCAGGGATTATTTTCTCTTAACTGCTAATGGGTTTAGAGACTGTAATTGGGGGTAGCTCTTTGTAATTTAGTGCCAGAGGGGAAGGTACCTGTGCAGGAGACTAACTTTTTTCAGCGGGCACACACACATTTTGCAGGAATACTGGCAAAGGAGATCATTTACCAGTTCCCCGCTTCCCTGGCCTGTGCTGGAAGGTTTAAGAGGTTTGGAGCACTCTTCAGTCAATGTAATCACAAAGAGATTTTTTTAAATTTATCAATAAATCAACCATATTTTGTCTCCCTTTGAAGCATTTTTGATAATACTAGGGTTCACTTAACAATTGTAGTGGAGAAGATTTAACTCTATGCAGTAGAATAAAATCAAAGACTGAAACTGTTTACTTACTGTGATATGTGCTGTGTTGAATTATGCCTTGAAATCTTTACTTTTAAACTCACCGTCTGATAATTTGCCCCATGTATTTAAGTATGATTTTAATCAGGATATTTATCAGCCTCGGTTCAGTGTATTTGTGTTTGATTTATTTAGCAATGCATATACTTATTTACGTTTTAGCTTCCAGGTTAGTCATTCTTCTGACTTTGCAGTCAAAGGTTGAACAGTTTGATCCATCCTAGGGCAGACACAAGATGTGGAATAAGCAAGTCCAGAGAAAGCATAGGCCATGAGAAGCAGGATTAACTCATGTAGAGCTGATGGGTGCCGGGGCAAGGGATCTTCCTTGCTGGTTAAAATGCACTTTGAAAGAAAGAGCAAGGAGAGGGCAAGGGGCATCCAGCAACCATATTCCCATTTTTTTTCTCCTCCATTTGTGTCCTCCTGGGGGACACTGGCAGGACAAGGGCATAGATCAAGGTGCTAAGGGTCAATTCTGCTGCACGGCTTGAAGCCAACAGAGATGCTAGCCCTGCTGTCCCCAAATCTTAGTTCGGTGGCAGCCTGGCTCCGACAGCTTTTGGCTGCAAACTATCGGTTTAGGAAGGTTCTCCAGAAGAGGAGGGGTGGATTAAACTGGAGCTCTGTAGGCAGGAACGAAGATGGGGACTCCTGGGCGCCTGCCTGGCACTGCTAAATGATGATGGTAATGGTTCCCTCTGGGAACACACCAAGGCCTATTTATCAATGTTTGCTGAGCGCTTTGGGATCCTTGTACATGGTGCTGTGAGGATTAAGATAAATGGCATTCTCCACACTTGGCTGTGGTGGCAAAGAAATTCCCATTCTGCAGCTCTAGAAATAAAACCCAAGATTGTGTTAATCTGGAATAAATTCTATACTTTGTATATTTCACAATATAGTTCCAGTAATTAACTGTTAGCTACTTTAGATACATTTTCCCCCTCTCTCTCTAATGTATTTCTCTCTCTCTAAAGTATTTCTGATTAATACAGATAAAGGATTGTATTCTTTACTAATGCAGATGTTTACTCGTTTCTACTTGTGTAGTGGGAGCCATGTCCCAGCCATGGTCAGGATCTTGCTCTGTTGGATAAAAGGTAAAGCACAGAGAAACACGACTCCCTCTCACTGATCTCCTGTGTGCAGAAGCCAATGCTACAGAGGGGGATTTTTTCTGTTAAAATCACCTTACTGCCGTGTGCATGACTGCCCCTGAGCAGAATCTGCCTTTATTACACACATGGTGACCACAGACCATCCTCTCTGCCCCTGTTTGCTGGGGATGTTGCAACCAGCCTATGTGTGCCAGGAAAGTGAGGGCTCATTGGGGCTGGCCCCTCCAGGCATGTGTCAGCCCAGCTAGGCTGGTGCAAGAATCAAGCCTGGCCCAGAAGGGATTGCAAATTGTTTTCCTAGGGAGGCTGTTTCAATCTTTTTAGTAGTCCAGTCACTTCTCCATGCCAGGATGAGCAGGGATAATCACTGGATGCTAACGGAGGGCATCTGGGCAGCTCCATGTCCTGCTCCGCTGCCTTCAGCCCCAGGCAAGGGAGAAGCAGATGCGATCTGCAGTGGGTGGAAAAATCCCAAACGGCCAAAATTATCCCAAGGAATTTGAAGAGGAGGAGGTGGCCACATGAAGGGTGCTGCGCTGGGAACCTGATAGCGGTGTCAACAGGGACCGGTTTCATCAGAGACAATGGATGTACTGAGGTGTAAATTGGGAATAATCTCACCAGTATAAAAGGAAATCAGTACTGGGCAACATCAGAATTGGCCTGCTGAGTGACAGACATCCCTCTCTTCTGGTCCTCCGTTAAAGGATCATTTTGCACTATATTGCAACTCCCTTCGCATGGGAAAAGAGAAAAGTCGCCCTGATTTTCTTGAAGGGATTGGGAGATAAAGTCTGATCACATTTCGCAGTAATTGGACCTTCATATCTATAATTGCATTGATTTCTCCTAAGTTTCACACATTGACTCAAGTGAGCGAGAGAGCATTGCAGCAGCATACGGCTGCCAAGAATCCTTCCGCATTTGGGAGGTGTTGGGCTGGGAGGCTTGCTGTAGTTTGGTAACTGGCACTGCAAATTGCTTTATGAACAGTTTAATGCATTTAAGAGGGCAATAATTTCAGATCCTACCATACAATTTGTTGCAGCGGTGCAGAAGCGTATCTAAAAACTTCCAGGGTAAAGGGAGGAAGGGGAAGGAGGGAGGAGAAGAAGGGAGAGTGGAGATAGGCATTGCAAGGGGTTGGAAAACCTAATTGTTTTAATCATGCTTGATATTACACTGTGAAATTATAATTAACTTAAGAAGTCAGTCAAAACCAGTTAATAACTGTGGTGCAGCTTGGCTGATTTGTGGTGGTGCATGGAGGGGAGAGGAGACTATGGCAGCAGAGCTGCTGGGCCTGGCCCTTGTGAGCTGAAGCAGTGCAAAGCGCCCTCCCAGTGGTTTTGAGGTTCTACACAGAAGGGACCATCACACACATCCTCAGCTAAGCTGGTATCATGAGTACTTGGTCCTTACAACACTCTTTATGGTGGACTCAGAAGCGCTTTCACAGAAGAATCATTAGCGACTTTCTCAAGAGGTGGATTGGGGAAACTGAGGCACAGAGAGAAAAATCAGTTTGTGACAGGTCATCAGGCCACTGCCAGAGCTGGGGAAAGTGATGGCAGCAGACTGAAGAAAGGATCAAGCCCAACTTACAGTCTGTGCTTACATGGTTCTTGAATGGATGCTCAGCTTGGTCTGTAAACATCCCTTTTCTTTTCCTCATTGGAGGGCAAATCTTTTCCAGTGACTCTGTTGTGGTCAGTGCAAATGCAGCCCTTAAAATGAAAGTGCATGTATGGGCAAGTTCTGGTCTTTTTCACCCATGTAGCTTTATTAAATTATCTGGGATTTTATAGGTAAGTGGGAATAGTTAGAGCTGTGCAGTCTTCATTGCGTGAGTACCGTTTATATCTGGTTATAACAAGGGTTAATGTGCTAGCAAGCTGGGATAACAAGAGTGTCTGGATGGTATTAATATCCCAAAATACATATATATAGATGTGGATTGTGGTGAACCCTGAGGGGGGCCGGTAGTGATAAGGGTAGTGGCACCGTAACCAGCTACAAGGATTGCAGCAGAAATATTTGTCACAGGGAAGATACACCTAGGAAAGCTCTGTGTGTGTGCATGTGTGCGTGTGTGCACACCAGATATTGCTGTCACTGATTTCCGTAGCAGGGCAGCAGCACATATATTTACAGCCTGGAGGATATATTGGGAATGCTGGGCAATGGCTAGATACTAGCCTGGACAGAAAAATGCGAAAGGAGAGAATTAGAGCAGAGTGTGGGAACGGGTCTGAAATGCCTCCTCAGGAGATGTGTGTTGAATGTGTGGCCCTGAATTTGTTGGGGGCTTTTACCACTCGGGCAGTGCAGAGGAGGAAAAGATGTTCTGAAATGCAGCACTCCAGGATTTGGGTTTTTCCCTCAGCCAGGGTGGGTGAAAGACAGCCTCCGCAGATCTGGTTGTGCTGTCAGTGTCACGACAGATCGGACTGTGGGCTTTGAATGGGGACAGGCATCAGAGCAGCACAGCTGGGGACAGCTGCACCCTGTCTTCTCATCCCTGTTCTTTACAGCAAGCTTACAGGGAGGAGAGAAGTAGCACAAAGGTGGCACCAACACGAGTGCTGCAGGTGGATATTCAAGTCAGCTTTCTCTACGCTCTACTTTAACGCCCGGAGGTGTGAACCTTTGGTATTTGAGGCTGTCTCAATACTTGCCGAGCTCCTCAAACCCACCTTTCCCATTATTCTCAAACGCAAGAAGAGACAACTGGTTCACAGGATCTTCATGATGACAGCCAGGCCATCCTCCTAGCCCCTCCTCTGTGGCCAGTGTAACAGTTTTAGGGACTCCATGACCATTGCTATCGGGATACTAGCCCCAGCAGAGCACTGACGCAGCAGGACCATGGAGGTTGACAAAACTAGGCAATTTTGGATGAAGAGAGAGGAATTCCATGGCTGAGGCACATACACCAGATTACACCAGCTGTGGCTCCTGCTCACGGAGTAAGGCACCCACTGACAGGCAGCAAAGGACTGTATCAAAAGCTGAGCAAGATCTGCCTCCCTGGGACACATTCAGCATGCTTTGGACTTGCTGCTCAGCTGCTGGAGAGGATGTGTCTTGAATTTTTTTGTGTTATATGTTCATTATCACCTTTGAAAAATATTACAAAATACAACTAATCTGTTAACTTAGAACACACTGACAATTGGGAACTTCCTTGGAAGATATATGTCTGTCCATCTCTCCTTCCTACAATCACTTTGATTAGGAACTACTGGTAGAATGACACAAATGAAATCAAAAGCCTTAAAAACATTAAAGCGTTTCTTCCTCACCCCATCTTTTTTTTAAAATTTTATTTTATTCCCTGTCAGTATTTCTGAGACAACTCAGCCCCAGCAGCCCCAGGGGACAGGACAGAGAGATGAGAAGGAGTGGAAGTGCCCTTTGACTAAGTGGGCATTAAATGTTGGCTAACAACCGAGAGACGCCGCGTGACTGGAGAGAGGGGGAAAGTTAAAAAGAAAGAAAGAAGAGCTTTTCAATATGAGCATTCATGTAGTTTTGACAGGAGCAATTTATCATGGCTATGAAAGGCGGCTCTGCCTCCGCCACTGAAAGACAGCCTGGTTAAACTTTTACCTGCCCCTCTGAAAAGGGTGCTGTGCCGCGGGCGGGAGGGGATTGCTCCCGGCTCCGGTGATGCATCTTTCCGCAGGGTCTGGGGGAGGGATGGGAGGTGGTTCCCAAACAGCTTGTGCCCATCTGTTCTGCACAGAAAGAAACCCTGACAAGAAGGGGGAGGGAGCATGTGAGCCGGCCAGCCGGGGGTTTCCGGATGCCCACGCCGCACCGGGAATTCGATGATGTGATGGGAGCATGGCTGGGAGCTGCACCCCAGGAGATGCTGAGAGTTAGCACCACGGATTCCACACTCCCTCTTAGATCTCCTGGAAGCGTGAAAGATTGTGGAGCAATGCTCCTAAGATGGACAGCAAGGTGGCCTGATGTTTCGGGGCATGCATTGTTGGTGGCAGTGGTGGAGGGGCAGAAGCCACGGGGTGCAGGACACCCTGCAGGCATCCCTAGAAACAGCTTGGAAGGAACCAGAGGGTCTACACGGAAGAAAAATTCATAAAGTCATATCCCAAGGGTATTCAGCTGAGATATTATTTTGCCCCAGGTCTTGTCATGGGGAGAAGTGATGGTTCTGCAGCAGCTCACGGCAGGTGGAAGCTCAGGCTGGCCAGGGTCCTGTGTGTGGGCTGCTTTTCTCGGTACTCTTGCGTGGATTGAAAATTTCCTGAAAAAAATAATTTTCCACTGTGGGTAATGATCCATCTAAATTAAAGCATTCCGCTGCAAGGAGTGGATTTCACTGAAATTTTCAATGGAATGGTTAACAACTTCCATAGCCATGTTTTTTTTTTCCCGGTAATCAGCTTGTATTAGGCTACATTGAACTGTATTTTGAATATTTGGCATACTATACTAAAATTATACCATTTAAATTACTGTGTGAAAGAAACCAACCAATATCATAACAGAACTTTTCATCCTTATCAAAACTAAACTTTTCTTACCCTTCAAAAACTTCAGGATTTATCATTTTACTCCCCTTGCTTCAGGCAGAAAAAATGACATTTAGAAACCTCAAATGAGTAGCCACATCTGACTTCTTGCTTGCCTGTGCATCCATCAGCACCTGCCCCTGTTTAAGCATGAGCAGGACAATTTATAAAGAGAGGAATGTGCTAAAATATTTCCCTCATTGTGGAGTGAAATCCAGCAGTGCTGTTTCACTAGAACAGACCCCAGCCAATTCCTGTTCGACAGCTAAACGATTCCCTGAGCATGACATGGTCAGGGATGTATAGTCACAGACCAAACAGCAGAACCTACCTAACTTTAGTCATCCAAATCTAGGCTTCCTTTTGATTACGCCAGTAATCCAGCTTTTCTCTAGACACAGGAGAGAGAAAGAAGGAGATATAACTGCAAAAGACAATTTCTAGGACATGGCTGAAGCTAGCAGAGGGTGAAATTCATCTTATTTCTTACCCTCTGTATGTTTAAGTCCTGTCCAAAAGCCGTGGGACATTTGATCATGTTGAGATAGCTTCACAGAAACACAAGTTGTTTTAAAGACTATTCTGAGAGCCCTCACACCAGGGACTATGACCGTATTATATTGGAAGCAGAAGGGGCATTAAGTGTACAGATATTCCCCCCAGGCTTTTCATGTCATTAATTGGTGATCTTCTGACTCTGGAATAACATTTTCCCCCCCTCACATTTCTTATTTCATTATCCCCAGTTCAATACACATCAGTGCAGTATGAGGCAAACTAGTTAGATATATTAGGAATTATTTAAATTAGAGAGAGATGTATGGGCAGTTAAATACTCGGTCTTCTACCCTAATTACGTATCAAATTACACTCGAATTATACCCAAATATAGATGTAGGGAGAGTCCTGAAATCTCCAGGAGATAGCAGTGGGAGAAAGGTGAAATTAAGCAGGTGGTGCGAGTAGATCCGAACTAATGCAATATGAAAACCGTACGGGACTATAATTGTCCATTGTGTCCTGTTATTACCAACAATTGCTTAAAATTTCTTTGCAAACAAGACTCAGTAATGAATGAGTGTTCTCCGAGCCTGGAGGAAGCAGTTTATTTTTCTACTGCAAGAGAATTTTACTTTCAGTTCTAACGTCGTTGTGATTCTCATTCCTCTCTGGGAAAATAAGAGCATCCCAGTAACAAGGCAGGTTTGCCATGCTGTAAAGCCATCAGGGAGGTGCGGAACAGACTGATGCCTCTTGAGCTGGGGAGTCTGTTTCTCGGATCGCTTCCCAAACAGCAGATTTCTGTTCCTGCTTTTCTGGGAACGGGCAGGACCGTGGTGTTGCACAGCAGCCAAACAAGTCGCTGCGGGCAATGGTTGCGCTTGGTCCACGTCCTGGCTCTTTACTGCTGAGGGCTGTGTTGAGGCACCCACCCACATTTCAGCTGGAGAGATGTTTCTGACATCTGCTTGGGGAAAAAACAGCAGATGGTTCCTGCAGCCAGGTGTCCACCCAGGAGAGACATGTAGAAAACTCTACAGCTGTGGGAAACATCACCGTTCTGTTCTTTCCCCCAACCTGAAATAAAAACCCAAACAATCCCCCAAACCTGCCAGCATGATGTTTATGGTCCTTGAGGTCCTCAGGATCCAATATCCATACTCTCATGATATTAAGAATATCTGTATGGCAGAGAGTAGGAGCAACAAGTCTCTGAGTATGAGAAGTAGATAATCACCTCACATCTAAGGTGTCCCTCCCCATTAGCTGCTGCTGGAGGCACATCTGAAAGCCTACTGGGGACAGGGGAATGGTCCCTATCTCCTTATTGCTTCTATATCTAGCATTGGGAGGAAGCAGAGAGTGGCCTATAAAATCAGAGCTGCTTGTTACGGGCAGAGGTGGGGACCTTGGCTAAGGATGCAGCAAGGCAGAGCTCAGCAAAGGAGGAAGCCTGTCACAGGCACTTCTTTCCCAGCCTGACAGCAGCACAGGCTGGCTTCTGGGTGCTGACGGAGCCCACAGTACTACAAAAATGAAGGCCAGTCTGTGGCTGCAGTGCATTTCTCCTGAGCATTAATAAGCGTGGGCTGATGTTAGACTAGACAAGGGTCTGCTGAGTCTACCACAAGCAGAATTGACAGTGCGGCTTGGAGGAAAGGACTGCAGGACTTTGGGTGATCTCTTCCAGTTTATTTTTCTGTGATTCTGTGAGTCTATTCACTATGCACCTATTAATTAGATTCAGCGTGAAACTGTGAGGAATAGATAGTGAGGGACAAACCTAGAGACTGAGACGCACAGCTGCTCGCTGCAGTGTGGGCAGAGAGCAGGGAGGCTGGCTGGAGAATGTCTCCATCGTGCCACTCGCTAGGTGCAGATTTGAAAAGAAGACTTTGTTTCACAAAGAAGCCAAAATCTCATCTATGAGCAAGGCTCAGCTCCTGTGGAGCATCAGACTGCCAGTGAGAATGATATTCCACAGTAAAGACAGCTGGTTACTTTAGTTTCAGGTGTATTCAGGAGGCAAAGTTAAAGTTAGTGTTGCTGAGGCTGATTCAGAGCTGGAAACTCATCTGGGCACCCTAGATCACTCTGTATCTGTTTTTCCTTCAATGGTGTAAGAGCCCAGAGAGATCAGTCCATTTGGTGATGGACTCTGACATCTCTGGGAGCTCCACAGTGAAGGTAAAGAGGAGGTCACAGTGAGCTGGAGAAGTCCCCTGCCCTGCATTGCCTCTGGAAGGAGAGCAGCAGAGAGGATACTGACATTTAAGGCAATCTAGAAAACCCATGCTCTATTTCCAGCATCTCTTTCGTAGGATAATTGCCACTAATCAGAAGTAAACACGCATACATATATTTATATATTCCTGTGCAAATTATATATTTACATGGAACTGACAGACTTAGTCTCCTCTATTTTTCATGTTGTTATGGAGTAAATCAGTTAACAAATACCAATAAATATTTGGCTTTTGCAAATGCATTTTTCATGTGCCGCAGCAACAGGCAGGGTAACAAACACCCACTGACAAGAAACATGCCTTGCCTTGGCTTTTTAAGCCAGCTCCCATCAGGCTGTACTGCTGGTGGGGACGTGCTGGGTGGGTGCAGGGCAAGCAGCCATGGTGCCATGTAGGTGTTGTGATCAAAGCCAGGTTTATTGCTAGGTCTAGTTTGCGCTAATACGAAAAACATCACAGTTGCACGAGCAATAATCTCACAGGCAAAACAGTCATCTTGAACACTCTGAAGTCCATGTCGACAGAATCTGGCATATAGAAATGCAACACGGCAAGTGCATTGGACTGATCAGCCAGCTCTCGATGGGAAGGTCCATCCTCTGAAACGAGCACAGCGAGCTGGTGTTCTGCCTTGTGTTGTGTATTTTGGTTTATTTTGCACATGGTTCCTGGTCACTCTACAGCAGAATGTAGCTGACATTTGAAATTCAACCTCAAAGGGGCAATGGCTGGGTTGTTTTGACACTTAGGTCACATATTTCAGCCTTATTTTCTTGTTGGACACACTTAGCTTCTAGAATTTGTGGCTTCCTTGGTCCACATAGTTCCATTTTCATCTTTAGCATTTGCTACTAAAATTTTAGGACAGGGACTCTAGATTCCTTTGCATTTGGACAGCATCCAGCAAAGAGTCCTAATACGACGGGGACTAATGTCTTGTGCTGTAACACTCAAAGGAAACAATACATATATTTATTTCCTGTATATTATTTTAAAATATCTGATTAAGAAGAAAAGGGATCTGAGTTCAAGTCAAAGAAAATTTGCTTAAAATATAAATTTTTAATAAACCCCCCTCTTCTTTCTTAATAGAGTATTTTTCTAGTCCCTGCTATTTGTCTTTCTGCTGTGCCAGTCTATCTCACACTATGCAGGGGCAGGATCTGAACACGTATGCCACATTCTGATGTGCCAGCCCTGGCTTTTTACACTGATGTCCCTTTGCACACCACAGAGACACCATTCCAGAGGGGAGGAAAAAATCTATTTGCATCCAATTGACTGAGCGCTTTAAGTGCTGAAACTAGTAGACCAAATGAGTTTATTAGATTATCATTGCGGAAGTTAATAAAGAATTAATTTCTCTTCATGTGACATCCAAAGGCAGTTATTTCAGTGGCCTGTCCATTTACACAAAGCCAAGTATTTGTCAAGTGTCAAACTCAATTCCCATGACCCAGGCCTCCTCAATAATTCTGGATTAGGAATACCCTTAAATGACATTACAAAAATTTTATTCCAAGATGCATTGAGCTCCTGGGACTACTCAGGAATTTCAGGTTAGTGAAGGTTATGTAGTCAGCAAAAGCTTGTTGGATATAAGATCTGGAATGGAAGGAGATGGTGTGCAATGTTATTGCGACAGTGGAACACAGCGTGTAAGAAAGAAGATGATTTCCAAAAGAAGGATAATCTGTTCTGTTTCTCTCAACTGGAAATGATGCAAAGAGAGTTTATCTGCAATCCAAAATAACTAGCCAGTGTGATCTCCACCAAAGGAAATGCCGCAGTTCTGTTGTAGGAAGACAGCATGGGTGCTGTGAGGAGGAGGAGGAGGAGGTAGAATAAAGCCATCAATGGCTACTGTGGGAATTAAGTGCTACAAAATATCTTAACTCAGAGGAGTTGAAAGTTTTGCATATTCCCAACTACCAAGTCAGATATAAAATGAAAGACGAATCTCTTTTTTGTTTTCCTGTACTCAGATTTAAACTAGATACAGACTAGATATAGACTGGATATAGGATAGATTGGCTGTAAGGGTAAACAGAAGATGGGGTGGAAGATATCTAGATAGATAGACTAGATATAAGGAAGAAATTCTTTTACGATAAGGTGGTGAAACGTTGGCACAGGTGCCCCAGAGAGATGGTAGAAGCCCTGGAAATATTCAAGGACAGGCTTGATGGGGCTCTGAGCAACCTGATCTAGTTGTCCCTGCTCACTGCAGGGGATTTCGACCAGATGATCTTTAAAGCTCCCTCTAAACACAAAGCATTCTGTGATTCTATGATTTACCACCAGAAACACAAACCAGCGTACTGGGTGGACACAGAGACTCCTCTCATTCCTCGGAAAGGGAAATCATGTAGTACGGGACATAGATTCTAGGTAAAGCATGATAGAAAGAAAAAAAGAATCCATTTATATCATGATCCATCAGAAGAAGAGAATACTTGTGCATACATTGACTTTATTGTATTTCAAGGTTATATGAAAATGGAAAGCTGGATAGTAATCAGTAGGAAGAGGTGCTGAGCAGTGGACCCCTTTCGTTTGGATAATACACCTTTAAAATGTAAACGGACAGTCTCAAGCATTGTTTTAATCATTATTAATTTTTTGCTTGAACGAGTCACTCCATCATCTCAAAAAATGAATTTCCCTCCCTCCCCTCCATCTCCTCCACTTCTCACCTTCCTCCTTATTGCCAGGACATTACAAGTCCTTCTACTCCTCCTTCTGATTAAGGCTGGAATAAATATGTCTGAGAGTTGGGAGGCAGGATCTTCAGCTGGGAATCTGTCCCAGCAAGTTTCTGCATGTCGGGAGAACAAGGACCTGACTGTACACTTCTTTTCTAACCCCACATCTGTATTCTTTAATGATGTGGGAGACGGCTGTGAGCAGTGCTTCAGAACAAGAGTGGTCATTTCCCACCCTTGCTCTTAGGAAATAACACTCTAATAACTCAGCAAGGCTTGTGTGGCCCTGACAGTGAGACCTGGATTCATCTCACCTTACCTTATGGCCTGAAAATTGTCTAGGGTGCGATGTTTTTTGCTGCTGAGAAGTTAAGTGACTAATCCAGCCTCACAGTCTAGACTTCCTCGGCTGTCCTGGGAAAAAGGCAGGGATCTCCACAAACTGATTCATCTGCCCCAAATTGCTGGCCCCAGACAGAAAGAATGAGTCCTGCTTTTGAGGTGCCCATCTCCTCTCCTGATTGCAGAGAAATGGGCTACCAATCTGGAGAAGGTGTCCAGCTTGCACAAGCTATGTTAGATGAGTTTTATCCTACCCAAAGGACCTTGGCCACATGAGTAAGACTGAACTAAATCCTCCTTGTGAAAAACTTGTGGATAGCATCACACAAAGAGAATGTCTGTAAATATTTGAAACACAGAGTTAAGAGGCCACTCAAATCTCACTATTCATTAGTCCTTAGCTTTAACGAAGTATAAGTTTGCGTTTAAAACTAAGCATCTGCTTGATTGCTTTGATGAGCTGGGATTGACAGGAATGTTTCTTACCACCTTCACCTTGAAATTTAAACTGTTTATATGATGTTATACATCTTGAATTTCTCTCCCCTAGGTGAAATCCCCAGCCTTTGGCAGCCTCTTGAACTCCACTGCTGTCAGCCTCGGTGCCTGTGACCTCTGCACGGCAGGTTATCGATGGGAAGGGAGGAAGATGGGTGCCTGAAGAGTGTTTCTGCCATGACCATTGTCCTTGGCAGCAGCCCCTTAGTTGGGTGATGAAAGGTTTGCATGGCAGCTGGACTTCGGTCAGGTTTAAAGAGCTCAGTGCTCTTTGCACGGCCTCATCGCGAGGTGCTCTGATGTCGCAGAGTCGTGGAGGGCAGCGTGAGGACGCATGTTGTGCCTCAGCAAAGGGGTCTGTAATAGCAGTGTTTTCCTTTCTATGGCTGACTGGAAATGCAACCTTTCTGGAGTCACATATTTCTAAGACAGAAATAGAGATCTGAGGGATAACCTTTTCCTTTCTCCCAGGAGATTTTCAAGAGGTGACTTTGATTTAGAGCTTGGCCAGCCTCCTACTGAAACTCCTTCAATAATCTACATTTCCTTCTTTTCTCAAAAGAAAACCTTGTCTTTTAATATTCAAGATATTCAATATCCAAGATGTGCTGGCAACACAAAATTGGCAGTTTCTCCCAGAGAGGAGCATTCAGGATGAAAACATGGGTACGAGCCTTGAGGTTGGAAAGCAGCCTCAGGGTTTGCTTTGTTGCCTTGGGCACCTGGACAGTAATTAAATGTGATGGCATTTGCATTGCCCACTAACGATGAAGAGTGAGATTCTGGAGCAAAGCTCTGTTGTTGGGCTGATAGCATCTAAAATACCTATCTGGATAACTGCAGACAAAACAACTTCCATGGGAGTTCATCTATTTGCTTCCTTTTTCCTTTTTAGTGCTGCTTCCAGCTGGATTTGAGCACTGTCTCCCTTATTCCCCTTCTCTCTCAGGCTGACAGTGGAGCAAGCGCTGTGGCTGGGAAGATGCTGAGAGCTGGGAACTGACAGAAAGTTGATGCATGTGGGAGAAGAGAGGGAAGAGCTTGCTTTCCCAAGTGGATGTGGTGGCTGGCAGGGCCCTCACAGCTGGAAAAAGGTTAAACTTTAACCAGACGAACTCAAACCCATCCCTGGTTCAGCCAAAGCAGACCCTGAGCAAGGAGGACATCCTGGGCGGCACGTGGGTGAGAACAAGGAGGAGATGCTTTTCCATACGTCTCCCCTCCCCAGCCTGCCGCGATGGTGCCCAGTAGGACATTGGGAACCCGTGGGAGGGTTTTCTGCTCTGTCCTGCCTGCGTGGGTGCATCTTGGTGCGGAGCATCCTTGGAGAAGGGCTTTGTCTCCGGGTGGTTGCCCTCCTTGCTGTCTCTGGAAGCTGCGGGGCCCTGATGAATGACTTCCATATCCTGATCAAAAAGTCTCCCTAACAGTTTTAGTGTGTTTTTGTCCCCCTAGTTAAGATAAATTAGACAGGCTAATGAGACTGATTAGTCTTTAGCTGTGACCCTTGGCCTTTAGGATGTACTTTGAGCTAATAGAGAGAACGGGGATTATAGGCTGTGATAATGTGCTTGTGTTGGCCTTTTAAAGGAAAACACATTTATTGCTACTTAGAGGAAATTGATCTAATTGTGCTGGAAGCATTTCTATGGATTGAACATGGAATTTTTATTAAGTAGGTGACTCAGGTTCAGCCAAGATTGCCAGATTCCAAATGGGCAGGAGATATTTTAAGAAGATTCCACCTGGAAACCCCTCTGGCTGCCTCTTCAACTGATAACAAGCTTCACTCATCTTGACTTTGTTCTGCTGCTCCTCGGAGCTCTAGGAACTTGGACAGCAATCCCCAGGTCTCGTGGCTCAGGTCCAAACTAACAAATCATCAAAGACAACTAGTTGTGTTTGCATGTTTACTAAGGGTTCAAATATTTGATTCTCTCCTCAATCTGCAAAACAAAATGGTTCCCGTAGTTACAGGGCTCCTCAGAGGCAAATGAGGAAACAACACCAAGCAGCCAGTTTTGAGAACAGCAGGGTGCTCAGGGTTCAAATCCTGCCCAAATGATAAGGTTTGATTTCATAGCCTGAAACCTCACATTTTCTGTTTCATGCACAAAAGAAGTTGTGCTCCTGGAAGACTTCTCCAATAATATAAACTGGACTTTTAAAAGATACTGCTTCTTCCTGTGAGCCTCACCCTTATAGGCTCATGCTCTGGATGGATCTGTTCCTCACTTCCAATTTATTTGAAGGGTTTAGCTGATTTCCAGGAGGCTTTGACGAGTGCCGCTCTCACATCCTCTCTGACAAGTTTTGTAAAGACAAGCAGATCTGGTGGGGAGGGAGAGCAATATTGCAGTCAGGGCATCGTTGCTCACACAATTTCTTGCATCTGAGGCATTTATCAGAGCTCTTATAAATGCTTCAGACTTGAAGAAAGCCTTAGATGGAGATCCCAGTCAGCAAAATCCAGAGGAAGTAAAGTCTTTCAAGGGCAAAATATATTCCCGTTAGAGCTTCCTCTGCCTCCTGCTACACTGGGATGTTAATGCTTTGGTGCTGTTTGATACAGTTCTAGAGGTACCAAATACCATGCAAACACTAAGGAAAAGGGCTGAGGTGAAGAAGCTATGCATGAAAATATTATTTTTCCACAGGATCTGTAAACACTGAAGAACCTCTCTTCTCATTCCTACCCTGCCCTGCAGCACAGGTCCACCAGTACTCACTGGTTTACATATGTGGGAATGCACATAATTGTTTGTGGTATCATGCGAAGAGGACTCCAAGTTTGTTTTCAGAGGCTCCTCTTTTAGCAGAATATAATTACTACAGATTGCAATTGGCTAGGTTAACAGCATTAATGCATTTAATCTGTGGTGAAAAATGGGACCTTCACTGTGTATTACTGGAAGGATTAAGAGCCAAGTCCCAGATGAAGGCTGCATGTTACAGGCAGTCATCACAGAGAAGAATTGAGGCCCTTAGCAGCAGCAGTAGATGAGATGACTTCTCCAGTGGAGGTGGGCTTGTGCCCTCTCCAGCAGTTAGATGACCATCTGGACTTTTTCCACTACAACACGCTTTTAGGGACAGGTCCTGCATGAGACTGATCCCCTCAGATCCATTTCCCGGTCAGAAGAAGATCCTGGTCAATTTTACATGCCAGTGAAAATAACAGGAGCCCTGCTTCTCCCTAATCTTTGGTCCTGCTTTGGGTTTGGGTGTGTGGAATTGTGCATCCTCACTGGAGAAGATGCTGCTTGCACCGCAACAGTGGCATTCTTTCTTCACTTGGTGCAGGTGCAAATGACAGCATGAGAGGCAGGGAATCTCCTTACAGTGAAAGCTCCCAGGTGAGCCGCATCATAACCAGCACCATCCTGGGCTCCTGGTACTAATGACTCACTTGCTTTGTTATGTGGACCACGTCTCCTATCCACCTTTCCTTCGCTAAGCCAGGCTGAGCTGGTTGCCTAGTTTCCCAAAACTTCATCTGTATTTCACTAGAAGATGCTCTCTTTCCATCTGACTCTAGAGGAAACAAAAGAGAATTAGGTGTGCAAATTCCCCTGGGCAGCCTCCTTCCACATATTCAGTGTTTTAATGTGTTCTCCCCACTTCACCAGAACAATGGCTGAGCACGTGCTCTGTAAAAAACGGCAGTCCGGTGTGCTCTTTCATTCACAGAAAATTACAAAAAAGACTCTGGGTAAGTTGCAAGGTTGCAGCTTGTAACCTAAGTGAACCCACAGGAAAAAGATCTGTTTTATTATATGCAACTTCTTCCCCTCTGACATCATCTAGTCCTTAATCAGGATGATCCTTGACACTTTCCGTATTCAAGCACATTGCAATAAATAGTCTTATCACCATTTTACAGCCATGGCAACTGAAGACTGACTCAGACAAGGTCAAACTGGACCCATGGGGCTGAGAGCACAGGAGCTGCCACCTTCCCTACCCATGCACCAGTCCCGCTTTGCTAAGAGGCGATACAACTGATCAAAGGTTTGAGCCACAGCCCTGAATTCCATGGAAAGACTCCTCAGCAGCCACAAATCACTTTATAAGGCTCTATCGAGTGTGATAAGTCCTGCACTTTGCCACCTTTCCGTGCAATGCTTTAAGATGCTGAGAAACCAGAGAGCAGATGAAGGAGTAGCCTGAGCTGAGCCAGGATCCTCAGCCAGCACAACACCAGCTGACGTGTGGAATGGAGCTGTGGCCATTTACACCAGCTGTCCTGGTGTTGTCCAAATTAAAGAGAAAGAGCCACCAACTTCAAACAGCCATTGCTGCAGTGGAGATAATACTGAGATTCCTCAAAAAGGACTGAAAATCATAAGAAAATTAAAGTCCTTCATAGTGTTTTGGAGGTTTACAAAAAAAAATAAAGATTTAGTAATAAATCCATATTATTTCAGCACGGATCCTACCAGAACACACTGTGTCTATTGAGCACCCAGCTGAGAAAGTTGAAAGCAAGTTTCAAGAAGCAAGCCTCTTAGCACATAAGCCAGAATATTTTCGGAATTTTCTTGTCTTTACTTAAGC
This sequence comes from Apaloderma vittatum, assembly GCF_000703405.1. Taxonomy (NCBI): domain Eukaryota; kingdom Metazoa; phylum Chordata; class Aves; order Trogoniformes; family Trogonidae; genus Apaloderma; species Apaloderma vittatum. Next base: position 104,126 of record NW_009729202.1, on the reverse strand, counting down.
ATATTCTTTTTCACCTTTAAGTGCAAACTTTTATATTTCAGTCAAATTTTATGCCAAATTTCAGGAACTTTCGATGAACAAGCTTCCATTTCAGGTAAACTTTTTGGATCAAAATATAATGTCAACCATTCAATGTTTCTTTTCAGTCTTTGCAAAATGAACAGAAATACTTTGCCTTTCCTAGAACAGATTGATGTTGGCTTTTCAGAATTTAGAAATAAAAATTTGAGTTGACCAAATAAGGTACCTTTTTGCCTCTTTCACCCTTGTTTTGAGGGAACTGCTAGTGAAGGAAGAACCCATACTTGAACATAGCTCTGCTGCTGTGGCTCTCTCTGCAGCCCTTGGACCTTTAGCAGATCTGCCTGGTTATAACAGCCATGATCCAACTGCCATGGACCTGCTACAGTACTCCACCGGTGGCACCTGCCCTAACTGGATGCCCAAGAAATCTGTTCCCCTTCATCAGGAGCTAGCATTAACTATTCTCACCATCCTGATGCAGTGGTTCTCTCAGCTCCAAAGTGCTGTTATTTTCTGTAATCCAGATCATGGTAAATGTGCTTGGTACACCTGCTCTTTAATTTAAGGGGAGATTTCCAGCTTCTTCCTCCCTTGTGACTTGGTCTTGTGTCTAAAGGTCTCTACTACCTTTATTTTAACTTGAGATTTGCCAGGGCAAGAACAGGACCTTCATAACATCTGCCACTCAGCATGACGGCAGGCTAAGAATAGCCTCCAGCTGCCAGTAAATCAAATGGAGTTACATCAGAGTTGATGTTGCTTGAAATTCTTGCATCAGTGCTCAAGAGCTAGAGAGAAAAGAAAATGCAGAGTTTGGGGGAAAAAGAAGAAAGATGTGCTGCTGATTTGAATGGGAATCAGCTGCATCTCTGCCCTTCATTGGCAGGACTGATGAGGAGGTAGGTCAGGAGCCATCCTTGAAGCTGTCCAGCACCCTCTGACTATCAGTGGGATTTATGTGTCCAGCTGGTTTTTTGCTCTCATGGTCTAATGTTATCATGATTAGATGGCCGGTCACCGACCTGTCTGTGTGTGCTGAATTGACCTAGGTCTCAGTCCATGGGGGGGCTTTTCCTTATAATAACGACGTGCATGGTCACCTGTCATCAACAATAGTGAACCATGTCTACATCCAAGCTTATTCACAGTAAGTGCATACTGGTCTTAGAACGCTTAGAACATCTCCAGATGTTAGTCCTTCTATCCCAGTACTTGAGCATTAAAAAGAAATATCACTATAATGACACACTTGATGAATATTCCCTAACCATTTATCTGTCTGGTCCACAGAAATGTGTAAAGTTTTGGAACTAAAGTCAGCATATTTCCCAAGAATCCTTGAGGCTGAGATTCCTTGGGATAGAAGAAATGCTTCCAGAAACAGCAAAGATTACTTCAAAATGGATGGAGAAGTTCTGCCTCTGAAACAGCTAGTTATTGGCAGAGATCAGAGAAAGGATCTGATATTGCAAAATGCAGGATACCTGTAACACCTGGGAAGGTCGTGTGGATGTTGGGATCCTAAAATGGGATCTAAGAGTGATCAAAGTCTCCAAAACCGGAACATGAGGCTTACAGGAGAGCGCTCAGCTGAAGTGCTTGTAAGCAATACTCTGTGCTGGGCAGAAGTGTCTCTGGATACGCACCTTATGGAATATTGACTCAATTATACAGCAGTTATTAAAATGACATATTTCAGGATCATTAAGTCCCTGGTTGGAGGCCCAATTCTGCTAGGTGCTCTATACAAACAGAATGAAACACTTGCAGCCCAAGCTGTTCTGTGTACTCATCTTGCTGGCTGACCTAGGGCAGTCTTGTCTCCCAAAGTATTGAAGTTCTCTTCCAGCGTAAGGACTGAGTGCCTCCTATTCTTCATAAGCTCAGTGCCTGTGTTTGATTGCTTATCAATATCGTATTTTGGGGTGAAATAGAGGAAAGAAGAATAGTTATGTTCCCTCCAAGCAGTGAGTGAAAGCCACTGGAAGCCAAGCAGCCACTCCACGAGAAGAAGGCTCTCTTTAGGAGCCTCTTTCAGTTGTACACATTCAAATCTGTGGCATTTTATTAGTGGCTGGAGGAAGAAATGGCCAAATCCACATAAATAAATAAACTGAAGGGCTACCATAATGTACACTCATCTAGGGAGGTTCTGTGTTACTGTCTCACTGTATACAGTCACTGGAGTGAAAAGAGAGATTTTAAATAAAACCTGAATATCTATGGCAGGAGACTTAGCAGAGGGAAGAGCAAAGCTCTCTGCTAAGGGGCTGGGGGAGAAAAAGCCATCCTTTGGAAAGATGAATATTTGAAAACGCCAACTGCTGCAGCTACTGCAGGCATATTTACCAGCACTCTGCACTGAGCTGGAATCGATCTGCAGGGATGGGTTTGTTGAGAAGAAGCAAAAAAAAACAACAAAAAAGGGGCTTCTGCTTCTGAGATCGCTCTGCACAGACTGATGGTCTTTCCTCGGCCAGGGACAGCAGGAGATGCTGCTAACTGCAACCCAGAGCCAGTGTCCATATAAAGAATAAAGCTTTTGTGCCATAGGATTTATGGGAAAATGTGTGGCCTCTTATGGGGCTTCCAGGTGAATGAATTAGGAGAATTTTAATTGTGATCTATTCAGCCACACAGGTAATTTGAGTTTTGGGGGGCTGACAGTAGAAAACATTTTGAAGAAAGTTGAGAAACGAACTATCTAAAGTCACTTTGCTCTCCTAGGAACCTGTCATTTGTGCCTTCAAGTATCAAGCTACACTTTCGCCTCATTGCTGTTCCCATTCAATAAATGGGGAAACTGCATGGAAAAGTACAATGCCTCTGCAGAAGGTCTTTGCACTTGGGCAGAGCAACAGTAAAAAAAAAAAAAAAAAGTCACACTTCTAAAAGCTTACCAGCAAAGAGCCCCAACCTGAACCCAGTATTGAACCTTGAATTCAGACTGTAGCGTGACACTGTCAGGTCATAGTGCCTGAGCCGAGCTGTGTTTTGGCCACTCTCTCTGTGAGGATGGAGCTTTGAGTCATTTTGGCATCCCAAGGCCTCAACTAATTCCCACTTGTGTTTGCTTGTATTTTTACTGGCTGTCTTTTCCACTTATGCCTCTCAGATTACTAGGGCTGGTGACAAGGAAATATGGGAATAGCCAGCCAATCAAATTACAAAACATTAAAAAGGTCAAGCACATACAGGTTGCTTTCACGCCATGAGTGGGAATCAGATTTCCTGGAATCTCAGTAAAGGTGACAGATAGTGTTAACCAGATAAGCAAATGGGAGCTTGTAAGTCTAAAAGCAGGAGTAATTTACCAGTGGATCTTTTTTCAAGTAGAAGTGTATGACGGTCAGATTTTCTTGAAATTTATGCCTTGTGGGTGAAAATGACTTGACTATATTTTTGTGCCTTTCTCTGCCCAGTGTGGTCCTGGGAACATATGTGTGAGAGTTTCTGCAGATCCGCTGATGCTGTAGGAGACAGAAAAGTAGCAATAAATAAAGGGTGTAATTGCTCTGGGAAAATATTTCTTGTAAATGCCTTTATCTGACAGTGAATGGATATGGGACAACTGATGCCCTGACAGAGACCACCTTGATGGTCCCTTCCATACACTAACTGTATCTTCAGCAGCCTGTAGACATCACACACATGTAGTTTTGTACATCCCTTTTTGGGCAAAGGGGTGGTGAGAAGGAGTTCTGGGTACCGTAACCACAAGAACCACGCAGTGAAATCTTCACAGAGGAGAATGTACTTAGCAGATAGGTGTTCTCCTCTTGAAGTGCCATCTACCTAAACATTTTGACAGGGGTCTTCAAAGACATGGTTGGAAGTCTAAACATTCAGGTTGACATTTAGATAGTATAAACAACCTGAGAGAACTTAACTACAAGGCAGGACCAACTTTGTCTTTGCTTGACCAGAAGGGCAGCAATGGGAAACAGCCTGCTCTGCTTTTCTTGGGATGTGTTTTAGATTTGCAATGAACAGGGCTATGAGCTATTTCTCAAAGGTCTTGCTTCCACTTTACCACAGGATCAATGGTTCATTCTGGATGTGACACTCAGGATTTTGAAGATTGTTAGGTTGCATAGAAACAACATTTATTTTTGGAGATAGCAGCTCCAGAAAGAATGAGTAAATAAACTCCTGTCACCTTAACAGGCCAACATTTCCATCTCCCCATCATTATTTATTTATTTATGGTTCCTGAAACCTTTTTCCCAAATTCTCCACCCTCACCCTCCTCCCCCTTCTTTGTTTTAATGAGTTGAGGATTGAATTCTCGAGCACACGTATGAGTCAGAGATGATAAAGCACTCAGTCTTTCAACAGTTCTGTAAATGTTACGGTGGCTTCCAAAGAGTTAATTCCTTATGGTCCATTGTCCAGTCGACTTTATAGCTAGCAGCAGATTGGAGCCAACTTGAAATGCTGAAGTGGGAATGAAAAATGAGCAGAGCCTTGGTGTGCATTAAATATTTAATATTCTCTCAGTGGGAGGTGTCAGGAAAAGGACCATATAATAAATACTACGAGAGACAATTCCATCACTGAACTCGTCTGTTAATGACCTCATTTGCTTTGACAGAAACATTACAGATGCAGCCTCTTCACTTCTGTAGCCCTATTAAGCAGCCACATTCCAGTTGGAGAGCAAATTCCTGATTCTGCAACGCGGAGGAGTGGGTCGGAGCTCTGATTGTCTCCTTCTCCTTCTTTCTGTCTCCAGATCTGGGGCATTTGAAAAGAATTTTCTGTGGCACGGAAGGTATTTGTGGAAGCTATGTGATTCTGGCAGGGAAAACAACAATATTTTCAAACTACCTGAATACGTGAACTCAAGAAAATGCTTCCTTCCCTTAGAGGAAATTGTTGGAGCTTGAAAACTGTGTGTGATGACATGGTGGAGACCACCTCCAGTTTAATTCCCTGAAGACCTCTTGTACCAGGGAGCATCGGGATCCTCGGAAGGATCTACTCTGATGCCTCCTGTGAGTGCTGCCCACTTCAGCAGGTGTGGAGACCTTGAATCCCATGGCGTTCCTCGAGCGTGTGCTGTCAGATCACAAGGGGTTTCCAGCCAGTGCTGTGACATAAAGCACTACTGATCCCATGGAGGAAGATGTTCTGCCTGAGCACGAGTATTACAGGATCTTTGACTTCAAACTAATGGCAAGCAGCTTGTTTTTAATCTTCCACTATTTACATTTGAAGGGTGAGCAAAAGTATTCCTGCTCTGATGGCTACAAGCCAACTCAACGTTTCACACCTAAATGCACTAATATCCAGCTTCTATGCAGTTGATCTTTCCTGGGTTTCCCCTTCAACCAACTAATTCTTTTCCTGCCTGGGCAGATAGACCCTGAGATGATCATATCGCCTCTCATTCTCCTTTTTTCCTGGTTAAGCAAACCAACCTCTTCATGTTTGTCTAGAAAAGTTCTTGAGGGCCCTCAGCATCCCCGTAAACTTCTCTCCTTGTGTCTTAGCCTCAGCTGCTCTTCTTGAACAGCAATGACTGATGAGATAGGAAATGCTTAGTAAAATGACATTCATTCCTGTTAATCACTAATAGCAATTCTCAGTCACAGGTGACACTCTATAGCCAGCTTGAGAGCTCAAGTCCCTCTCCTCCATGGGCAACTGCTGGGTTAAACATAAAACTCTCACTATTAGTTGTTCTGGAATACATGACCACAATTTTTCACATTTTAAACCTTTTCTTCTCCTTCTTACTGCAGTATAAAATTATGTTGAATTTCTCTGAACTTCTCATTTACCTCCAGTATTAACTTAGTCTTTCCTCCAACTTTTCTTCTGAGGCCTTGCCTATTTTTTTGTCTAGCCTCTTTTTTTCTCCTCTTTTACACAGAGATACTACATTTCCCCAGAGATCCACAGTTCTTTGTTGTTTTTTTAGGTAGTAAACAAAATAGGTAGTAAACAAAAATGTAGCAGAAAAAATGAGGAGAAAACATAACTGTTTGTGTTCTCTTCAGGTGAAGTGCAAACTTGTAGGCTCAGACTCTCTGCTTTGAACATCTGGGGTTTCCCGCCTCAAAGTAAAACTTGAATAGGTAAGCATATTAAAAATGGTAAAGATGAGGGGCCTCAGAGGCTCAGCTCAGGTGTCAGCATCTTTGATTAAGATCTGCTTTTTGGGATGAATTATGAACTTGTTGTCTTCCCCCTTTCCTAACATTGCCCGAACTGTGAGGCCTGTGATGAGGGAATAATGTCGGTCCTGCTGCCTGCTCGCCCTGCTCACGCCTGCTCTGACCAGAGGTGAAGAGGCTGTTTGCTGGGCATGGCACGGGATCCAAGAGGAAGATGAGGCTCCTTCTGCCCCTGCTGCCTACACCACCGTGGGGATGGGGGGCAGTGGGGCGCAGGGGGAGGATGCTGAGAGCAAACCAGCTAGCTGCATGCTCAGGAAGGAAGGGATAGGGGGAGAAGAAAAGAAACTGAGTAGCAAATAGAAGGGAATGTGCCTGCTGCTCACGTCCCAGCCCTGTGTAGGCTGCCGTCAGATGCCACACATTCTGTGCATTACAACAAGGCAGTTGTTTGTAGCGCTGGATCCGTGCAACAGGGAGATAAGGTTCTGCCTTTGTATCAGAAGCAGCTGCAAAGGGGCGAAAAGGTCTTAGAACAAGAAATTAGTTCATTTGAATTCTCTCTCTTTCTCTCTCTCTCTCTCTTTTCCTTCTTCAAGCCACACAGCAAGAGGACGCTCCCTCCTCTCCTACCTCACGGGCGTTTGTGCAGCAGTTTGTGGTACCAGCAGGGATTCGCACTGCAGGGTGACGGGGCTCTTCTCTGATGGGTCCATGGCCTCAGGCCTCTGCTCACAGGGCAATCACTGGTTTTTGCCCAAGAGCCATGTGCTTCACAGTGGAGAGTTCCTGGCTGGGAAGGTTTGGAGTTGGCCCAACCCTGCCATGCCCACCAGCTGGGGCTCTGGATGTTGCTGCCAGGCTGCAGTTGAACAAGCCCATGACTACAGTAACAAGACAAAAACAGGCTAGAAAACACTCTGTAAGATGACACAAGCCATCCATCCCATGTCCAGTGTGGGGAGAAGGAGAAAATGCCTGAACAAATATTGTTATACTGTGTCATGAGACATTCATAGGCAGGAGGAATTCAAATGAACCTGTGCAGGCAGCCTTGGGCATGACATAGCTACTGTCTGAGTGCTTGGCTCCGCAACCTTAATGATGTTCTTTTAATGTAGCTTTTAAAAATGCATAATATAATATACATTGTCTGTCCTGTCTGCTTTTTATAGCTTTGAAACATGAATCAGGTATATGCTCTGACATACGGAACCATTTCACCCCAATGCCCAGACAGACACTCTGCCACCTTCAAGCACTTGCCAAAACATGCCTTAAGGTTTAGCTTTGCTCTTAAATAATTATCACCTGCTCAGGAAAGAAACAACACTTCTTGCCTTCAAAACTCTGTGCTAATTTTTCTTCAGTCTTTGTTTATCAGGCAGTTCCCTTGCAATTCGCTCACAGCCGTGTCTCTGGTGCCCGTCTTTGGCTGCATGGGCTGGAAACCTGCAGACCTGGTCAGGGCTGCGGGAATTACTTGGTGCTGTCCCTGCCTGTGTGGGGGAGGTGGTGGAAGGACGAATCTCACAGTTCAGATAGAAGAAGAGGGAGAATACGTGGTGGAGAAGGCGATGAAACAATGCTCCGAGCCCAGCCTGGGACTCCAGAGAGGTGTCCCTTGTTTCCCAGTCTGATCTGCTTCTAAGCTCCAATCCTCGAGCTGGCGATGCTGCTGCCGTGCAGGCTGCAGCCCTCCTGGCAAGCTCAAGTCTCCCTAGGGCTGATTTAGAGAGGTCACCTGTCACTTGTGTAAAGGTCGACAGAGGTCTGTGTTGTGGACAGTCCCCCTGTTCCTGGGATGTCACATAATCATTTCATTTTACATTGCCTCTGTCCTGCCAGGGGAGGGGACGAGGAGGGATAAGACTGCGAGGTCAGCAGCATCTTTATGGATGGCAGAGTGAATGTGAGGTGAAAGGGATCGTTGCTTTTGCCTCCCCAATAAACCCCTTTTCTCTGCCTGAACGGAAGCGGCGAGGAGATGTTCGGCTAATTTATATTAATTCAACTCCATTAATGATGAGATATCATCTCTTCTCTCAGCAGGAGAACCATCAAAAGGATTTAATACCGAGCTGCTCTTCTGACAACCCCACATTACAGCCTGCAGCCACTCCATGGCTGGACTGAACCTTTCCCCAGCTACCAGCTTTTCCTGGGGCCTTATTATGAAGGGCAATCTTGTTCTATTATGATTATTTTCATGTGAGTCCTCACACTTAGCTCAGCATTGCTCAGGCACGGAAGAGCAGGAAAGCTCTCTGCAGGGAAGAAGGGACGTGGCACACATGCCACATCTTCCCCAGGATGGTGATGAGCAGGGGACATTTCAATGGTGGGAAGCCACAACCAGTGCATGCTGCCATCTGCTCTCCCAGGGTGGGAAAAGGCCTTTTTTTGGAGGCAGAGGCAGCAGGTGGCTATGCAAGTGTCCTTCCCCGCAGCAGTGCTCTGGGATGCAGAGCAGTCCTGCCAGCTGCCCTTGGATCCAGGGGTATGCCAGAGGGACAAGCAGCACTTTGACCATCAGAGGATTTTTCTTCCTGAAACACCCTGTCTGTGCAGCTTGGGCTTCTTGATCGACTGCCATGGGCGTCCTGAAGGATGGGCAGTCTGGCATCAGGCCACCGTAAGTCAGGTTGATGTGTTAGGAGGGACTCCTCAGAAGCTCTCTGCTATCACACAGCACTTTGCCTTCACTGCAGGGACGGGGAAACTGAGGCAGGGATGTGGAGAGGCTCACAACCCTTCAGGGGCTGCTTAGGAGCAAACCCCAAGCCAAAGTGAGGACAAGGTGTCAATTTTGCCCTGTGGAGGGGCCAGGCAATGTCACAGGCGTGCCCACGGCAGGGTGCAGTGGCCAGGGTTTTTTTTCTGATGGCCATGGGAGTGGTTTTCTGATGGCTTGTGGTTCTGGATCCTGCAGGGCTGCTAGAGGACTCTCTTGTTTCCTCATCCATGCCATGGCAGCAGGAAACAAGACTCCATGCTAGTCATGTAATTTAATTTCTCTCTTTGCTTCTGGCTGATAGTATTAAACTCTTGGCCTCTGAAACACACATACAAATCCTTTTTCTTTTTTAAAAAAATATTTTTATATTAACATATTTCCTTTTGAAACTGTGTGAGGCTTTTCTCAAAACTAATGGATTTTTTTTTCTCCCCTTGTCTGGGCCAAATGTATTCAAATCTTAACTCAGTTAAGTAAGAAGATTCCTATCGTCTCAGCAGGGAATCCCACCCTTTATTCCACAAATCAGCATTCTTTTTATTTGACTTTCTGATCTCCAAAGGAAAAGGCAAGCTGTTTTTTTACAGGGTTTTTTTTTTTTTTAGTTTGACGTTGATGTTGCAATGCTCTTTGATAGCCAAGAACACAAGGACTGACTTCAGGAGCAGCTGAAACTTCATCAGGAACCAAAATATAAAAAGAAGTGATGCTGAGTGGGGAATGGTAGGAAGTGATACTGTTGAAACAACCCTTTGAAATTTCCCAAATGATGTTTGATCTGTGAGTCCCTTAAAGCTGTTGCAATACCTTTGGTATCAAAATGATCTTTTTTTCTGAGGTCTGGGGGAGACGAGGAGAAGAGGTATTTTAATATTTTTTTTTGGTGATGCTCAGACAAAATAACTTTAATTTTAACCTGCAATGATTTCACCTGTTTGGGTTTTTTTAAATGTACATTTACCTAGGATTCAGTAGGATTCTTTAATCACTTTTTTTTCCTTCTCGTTTGCTTGACTATTCCTTTATTTCAAAGGAACAGCAAAAGAGACACAAGGGACCAAATGCCAAGGAATAGATTACTCCTGAAACATGCTTTAGTCCTCTCTTATGCACCTCCTGCCAAATACCAAGCCACTGGAAATGAAAATAAGAAATGGAAACTCTTAGAAGTGAAGGAAGGAAAGTCCAATCCTTCCCCGGGGAAAAACCAGTACAGCAGGATCGAGCTGCCGGTGGGATGTTGCGGAGCTCCGAGGCAGCTCCGGCTTCAGCAATGTCCACCAGAGCCCCAGCTTGGGCTGGATCCGTCAGCCACGGCCATGGGGAAATGGAAGATTAGCTGGGGAAATTCCCAAAGGAGAAATGGGTCTTGAGGGAACGACTCCATGACGTGTCCAGGCTGCAGAGAAAACAAGTCTGCGGGGCAAAGTGGCTGGCTTAGTCAGCGGGATAACTGATAAATGCGGGAGACATTTATCTCATGTGTTTTAACTCCGTGAAGGGCCTAGCAATAGGTTTGAGTGGTCAGAAATAATATAAAATAACTCGTTAATGCCAGCCCTGTACATAGCAAAGGCATAGCAAGATCTTTTTCAGATCCATCCAGGTCAACAGGCCATGTATCTGCCCCGTGATCTTGCCTGGTTTTATAATTTCCCCACATTAATTTTGTGCATGTACTCAGGAGCTGCTCTGGAAAGTATCTGTGTGATGCCAGGTCATGCTGAGGGAAAAGCACACATTCTTCTGGTGCAGTATAAAAAGCTGCCATCTAAAGTGAATCAAAAAGCAGGGCACTGGGTGCAAATAGCATCATATCATTTCAGAAAACAACAATTTGAACAAGTCACCCCCTCTGCGGATTGCCAAGGGAGGGGAACATGATGCATTTACACTATTCATCCTGGCTCCTTTCCCCTTGTAAAAAAACATCACATAAAAGACCGCATGGATTAGATGGCAAGGAACATGCTTGTTTCTTCTGCAATTAATATCATATGCAAATGAAATGTTTCCACTGAAAGTTTGCAAAAAGAGAATGCTGCCACTTATACCATCTCTGCTGAGCTAAAAGGTTTTTTGCAGATAACATTTTTCATGCAGCGCTGGTGTGCTTTACATTTATTGAGCTCTGGCAAAATGTCTGTAAATCAGCATTGTGTAGATTCAGGGTATATCCCATTTGCAGGAACTAGCAAGTCACAAGAATTAAGATAATAGCATGAAACTTCTTTGACAGCATCAGAGAGATGGATACAAGCTCTACTCTCCTTGCAGCCCCTGCTCATCCCCATGGTTTTTCTCACTCCAATGGATGCCTCCAAAAATACTGGGCTGTTGCTCTGAGCTGTTTGAGCCATGCTGCACTCTGCTGCAGGGACAGGTGCCTTTTTGTGGGAGATGGAGAATCAGAGGTGGCCGCAACATCCCTGAAAAACAGTTCAGTTGCTGTTGGCTACACAAATTTAATCCTTCCCACCTGTGGGATCCTCAAAATGAAGATCCTTAGGAACCGAACTTCTCACTGTCTGCCCACAGCTCACCGCGCTTGCAACTTCAGAGGGATACTGAGCCCCAGAATGGGGAACCTCTCAGCATAGCTGAAGGTCTACAGCATATGGGTTCCTCTCCAGAAGCTGGCAGCTTGCTTAGTGCATAAATGATGTGCTAAAAGAGCCTGAGGAGGAATGGGCAAAGCTGCTCTCTGCCTTTCTGCTGTGAGCTGTCACCCCCCAACGCCACACACGCACTGCAAGTAACATTTCATGGCACTTGGAAAGAATAAAAAGAGGTTATCTGAAACCACCTGCCCATCTCCAGCAGCAGGGTTTTGAACATGGGTTGCTTTCTACTGGGCTTCAAAAAAAGTTTTAGCCAGAGTAGGTAAAATTAGTATTAAAATGGAAATCTGCATTTCTGAACGAGAAGGTCATGATCTGTTGTCCTGGGCAGCAACATACCCTCTCAGGTTCCCATTTCTGAGCTGGGTCTTTGCTAATTTTGATTCTTCTGGTGAGTATCAGACATTTTAGAAAATCTCCTTGTTGTGAAACGCACATTGAGAGTGCACTAGGGCAGATGGGTAACTTCTAAGCATGGTTATATATGAGAAGCAGAAAACTTCAAGAATCAATTCTAGCTGAGAATAGAAATGCATGGTAGCCACAGATGTTGTAAAGTAGGATGGGAGTTGCTGGGGTCAGCCTGAAGCCACAACGATGCTAGGAAGATGATTCAATATATTAAATTAGTAACAGGGAAGACAAACATTTAAACTGAGCATTTCCTAAAGAAAGGCCCCAATTAAGAGCCATTGCATAACCCCATGCAGTGTCAGAATGGGGCATGTTTCTCAATAGGTTGTGAAAGGACTTTCAGACATTTATGCTAGTCCTGAGGCTGTCTAACGGGGCCATTTCAGTGGGTGGGAATCAGCCTTGCTGGAACTTTGAACAGAGATCCCTTTGTTTAAGATCTGAAAGTCAGTGCTATGACAACAAATTCAATTGCAGCTACTCAGTCTTTACCCACGGTGGCCACAAGAATTGTCTGCATTATCAATAAACCAGGTCACAACATGATATCCTTCAGTTTGTATTCATCCATTTCTCTCCTAACAAGGAACTCACCTCAGAAGCCCACGTTCTTCCCTACCAGCACCCTGGGCAATAGCATTAGAGAGGGAGATTAGGATAAAGAAATAAATAAAGTCTAATTTATGAAGCAACCCTTTCAAAGTGTTAAACCATTCATAGCTTTATGACTACATATTAATCTGCTCTCATTTATTGCTTTGTAAGGCTATTTTGACAAAAGTTCATTATCAAGACTGCTAAATGCTTTTAAAGCATTGATTGGGGGAATTATTACATCACGGTGATAGACACAGTGTGTTAAGATGGATTGTAAAGCTCAGACCATCTGAAATTTCCCCCCTTTTAATTGGATCGATCCCCAGAATAAACGAAGTTTAATTGAATTTTGAGGAAAATTGAGCAGTTGTTTTCAAGTCTCTGTCAATATGCATTATTTCAATTACATGATGATAAGCATAGAGAGAGTTTGCAAACAGCCTTAACGGAGGTGGAAGCTGGAGACCACGGAGGCTCTCTGCACATGCCTAGCTTTTACTTTGTTTTTCCAGGGTGAGCTACATTTTCCAAAAGCACATCAGCAAGGACAGGGGCCCTGCTCCTGCAATCCAGATTTCAGAAGAAAATTGTCTTTTGTCCCTCCATTTTTGCAGTTGTCCTGATCTCCTGCCTGGCACTCCTTCCTCAGGATTCCCATGGTCTCTTCTGTTACAGAGCCAGACAATTTTTGATACAAATCCCAGGCTTTTTGTTCCAAGACCTCAAAATGGCTTGGAAACATTGACCAAGATGTGCTGGCTCAGAAAGCTTTGCTGCAGTGACGTTAAGAAACAATTGCCCCTTGGGTCTATTCTGCTCCACTTCAAAGCAAAGGGACACTTGTCTCACGGTCTCTGCAGCTTCACTGCACGTTGTGGTATCTCCATGAAAAGTGAAGGTATGTTGAATTTAATATCAGAAACATCTTCAATTTTGAGGAGAGTAAGCATTATTTGGGGACCAGGGCACAAAGTTGGAGGCAAGAACCTACCAGATTTCACGACCTACACCTGTAAGGCACAGAGAGGTAGCGAAGCTGAGGCACCCTTCTGCCACATGTTGGGTTAAGATCCCCATGCAGTATAGCGTCCCTTTTAAAAGAAACAAATACCAGTAGCTTAAGACCTTGTGCAAACTTCTGGGCTCCTCGCGAATCTTTCCTCAGCTCAAAAGTATTCCCTTCTCCTTCACAAGCACTGGGTCTGGGCAAAAACAATATGGAAACCTTGAACGAGTGGTGTTGATGTAGCGATGCCGGATGACACGTTCCCCTGGTTCTCTGTGTGCTTCTTTGAACACTCAATTAGCCGAAATTCTTTGGTAAAGTGCTTTCCTCCTTCCTGTTGGTAGAAACCTGGTCATGGTTTGGTATCAGCCACAGTGTCCTGAGATGCTCTCTGTCAGGGTGGTCTTCATGCCTTCCTGCTCTGAGGCTCCCTTACCCGACACAGCTGCAGTAGTTCGAGAGGCAACTAGGTTGAGTTATTGTCTTTTGTGTTTTCTTTCATTGAATATCCACCCAGAAAAAAAATTAAGATCCTCCGCTAAGGAAGACAATACCATATAAAACCTCTCCGAAGTCATAAAAGTCCCTTTTCCCCCCTTCTCTTGCCTTCCCAACTCACTGAGGCTTGTATGAGTTATGGTGACACCCACCAGAGGAATACAAGGTGCAAACTCTGTGCAAATGAAGCTGTTTTCCTTCTTTTTTCCTCCTTTAACACCACCTTTCCATGTTCACTGGGGAGCTCTTGCCCTGAAGCACAGACAGAAGACCTCAGCAGTCCAAAACGTCGCGGAACACTTGCAGCCTCTGGGGTGGCTCAGAGTGTCTGTGCTGAGCTTGATGCACCAGTTATGGCTGACACTGGGTGCTATTTTTTAGCCCCGAAGATGCCAGTGGGAAGGCAGGACCTGAAGGCAGCAGTGCTGGGATGGCCCCACACCTCCAGAGGTGGGAACGAGTGGCAGGAGGTGGCTCAAGGTGCACCTCTGGTCCCACGGAGCCCAGGTGGCATCTTCCAGAGCTCAGCGGTTGGTGGCTGTGCCCTGCTGCTGCGATTCACCTGCAGTGCCCCCTTTGATCCACTTTCCCTTCTGCCTGCACTGTTCCCCTGACCCTGAGCAATCCAGGTGACACCTGGCTTCACTCTGAGCCGCAATTAGAGGCGTGCGCGGGGCAAAGCGCGCTGGCCTCTGTGAGCCGAGGGTCAGGATAGTTCCCTCCAGGGCTCCCTGCTGCAGCCGGCAGCCGAGGCGTAAAGGATATAGACGTTGTTACAGATTCGTTAGTTATTCATTGTAACAGCGTTGATCCTAATGAATTCATTTGGTATTCATTGGCTGTCACCCACAGTTCTGTAAGTCTTCAGCTCTAATTTAGGACAATTAAAATGAAGTGTTAGCAAGCAATGTTTCCCCTGCATTGCACAATCTATAATATTTTCTTTTCAGGGGAGGGATGCAGACTAACCCGGCTCATGCTGCTGATGCTATCAGGGAGTGAGATCTTACAGCTTGATCCTGCAATGCTTAATGAATTAATACAGCAGATATAATTTTCATGGGTCAGTGTGTTGTGCTGGCCTGCAGATCTGTCTAGATTAGGCCTATGGAAAGACTAATTGAAAAATACATGTCTTGATTTGCTTAAAAACAATAAGCAGATATCTACAAGAGAAAAAACGTACAAACAAGATGCATAAAAGCAACCCAGCTATTTGTCATATGCTTCATAGTTCATGTTGTAAATTAGACAATCTTTCATAATCACAGGGCTGGGGGAGGGGGACAACCCAATCAATTTGTCTGTAAAATTCTAAGTCCTTTTGAAAACACAATTGAAATATAATTCCTCTGTGTTTCCCAGTTAATTATCATTTACAATATTTCTGGCATCAAAGCTTTACTAGCATGGAGGGATCATTTCTTCATCACAATATCACTTTCAGGATTCATTTATCTTGTCTTTTAGACTAATTATCCCCAAATTCACCAATAGACTGTCACACTTATATGCTCCAATAAATGTAGTTTTAAATCAGCAGCTTACTTTGCTGCAGCGGCACAAGCTTTCCTGAATTGTGTCTAACTAGAGTCATTCATCTGTGATCACAACACTAAAGGGAGAACAACAACATTAAGGTTTGTATGAATGATCATGCTTATTTATATGCAAATACGTCTGACAAATCAATAATGTATGATTTAGCTGTTCACTGTGCATTAGTAGAAGTGCCGCCAGTCCCAGGTGACTGCCTCAAAGCGATCCTCAGCTCTTCCCTCCCCCCATCTCGGTCCTGCTTCAACCAGCGTCTCTGGTCAAGTGGCTGCAGGACCAGCTGCTGCCTCGTCCCTGCACGCTGGTGGGACCAGCAGCGCCCCAGTCACTGTGGAGGGGATGGAGTTGGGAGAGCGGGATGCAGTTGGGAGAGAGGGATGCAGTTGAGAGAGGGCGATGCAGTTGGGAGAGGGGGATGCAGCTGGGAGAGGGGGATGCTTGTCTGGGGTCACTGAGAAGGGAGAGAGCCATGGCAGGAAGGGCTGTGGGTGTCCCTGAGCATCCCAAGATGAGATGGAGCCAGGATGGGAGGCTAGACAAGGAGATGCGCTTGGGAAGCAGCAGCATCTGACTTTCTACAGGCTGGGGCTGTCACAGGCTTGTTCCTTCAGATGTGGAGTTCGTCCTGGCCACCAGTCTCACAGCACTCCTCCATCCTACTCCTTTTTCCTATTCAGAAAGCAGCTGCCCAGATGACCTGTAACCATTTGCCGCACTTCCTAAGGCTCCCACGCACTCCTTAAGAGCAAGTCCTCAGGTCTAAGAGGTATCAGGAAAAAATATTAGATATCTCTATCTTGTGCCTGAGTAAACATGGATGCTGAGCTAGATGTTGATGTGGTGTAAAAGCCTGCATTTCTTCTGAGATGTGCTTATGGCAGTGGTGAACTGGGCTCTCGGCTATGGCCAGAAGCAGTTTATGAGCCAAAAAACACCCCCTGCGCTCAGCTATTGTTATTCTTTTTGCTGTAGCCTTCAGGCTGAGAAAGTAATCGTGTCCTCCTGACCAAGACAAACAAAAATGCCTCTAAATTTGCACCCAGCCAGAAACAGCTGGGTGCTGTGGAGCAATGTAATTTGTTCTCTTTCTCCTTCCAGACCCCCCAAGCCACCTCCAGCAAAGGATGAGCATGGGTAGAGAACTCTGCTAGGGTTCCCATGCAAAGGGAACGAGCCGTACACCCTGCGCTTGGCAATCGGCTGGGATGGGGTCTGACTTATATTCACTTTACAGGACTCCTTGTCACATCCTGACATCACCCCACGTCCATCTCTCTTTCCCCTCATGCTCTGGGTAAAGATACCCACACCTGGTGCAAGGAAGTGCAGGCTGTCCTGGAGATCTTATTTGCCATGACAGGCGAAAAGAAGAGCAACTCGAACAAATGCTGTGCCCTACACTGTCCCAGGGATAAATTGCTTAGTTGTTGCCAGCTTTGGAAGAACCACTCAGAAAGCTGTGAAAGCAAGCAAGAAATCCCAGTGTACACAATGCTGGAGGGACAAGGGGAGGAGTAAGTTTAATGGCCTGCATGAATTGTCAAGCAAACTCTCTGCAGACTTCAGCATCTTCAGTGGCACATTCTCATTCTGACACAGAAGCGACATTTATAGGTCGTAACTCTGAGGAGCAGTTGGTCTCTCTGGCACTATTACACTTAAATGTGAAGGGCTTCATCTGCTGACTATCACAGTGAAAAAGGCAAGTTGAGCAGTTAAAGTAACAGTTCAGGAAGATCCCCCGAGGATGGAGTGAGCAAAAGAGAATAATCAGGCATTTCCACAACTCGCCCCTGTAGTGTATTAGTTTCTGGCAACTAAGCTGCTTTTAGCTTTCCCAGTTTATTTTTAATCGTGTCTATAGAAGATACTGCTTGTACTCCCATTGCATTTATAATTCTAATTGGCTATCTAACTGAAGAGCCTGCAGATCTGTGCGCTGGGAAACATGCTGTGCAGATGTGTCTGTCTGCGTGCACACACACAAACCTGCACATCCGCACAACCCTGCCCTCACACATACAGCCTTAAAAGAACTAGTCAGAGATTGAATTAGCTTAGAAATGGAGCATCTGCACAACCAATAATTTCATTACTGGGGAAAGCAGGAAACTGTGTTTCTCAATGAAGTTCAGGTTATGAATCCGGTCATTTGCATTGGAATTTTAATAGGTTTGTACAAAAAAGGACTGGCACACATCAGTTCTTCTTTGAACGAGACATAATGTGAGGGAGATGCTGCAGGTTCTCACATAGACGCTGGACAGGGGAGGAAGTTGTGGCATGCTGCTGGCAGCAAATCCCCACCAGTCACACAGAAAAGCAGATGAAGAATTGATACCCATGCTCTGCTGGGCCATTCCCTCTGCGGAGGGAGCAAATTGTTGCTTAGAACAATTTAATATCTGTGCCTCATCTGGTGGCTGGAACTCTTTGCTACAGGGGAACAATAATGACAGGCAGCACTCCCGGGCTTGGACCAGTCCTCTGAGCATGGCCATGCTGGGCTGAGATTGGAGCTTTCCTGAATGAGGAAGGAGGATTTTACTAGTGGGTCAGGTTTGAATGCCACTCTAGAAAGAGGAACGTACGCTGAGATCCAGTCCTGCATGGATGGTGATGTGCAAGCCCCATTTTTCATAGGGAAGGACTACCTCTTGCTTTTATGTATTGTTTTCCCCTTCCATAAGCCCAGACTGGCTCACACAAGAGGAATCAGCAGCTGTTGCGATAGTTCCACATTTGGGACGATGCTTCTTCTGTGGGATCTGGGCCTCCTTGCAGTCCTAGCAGGCTGATGAGGCTTCACATGTGGGCAGAAAATTATGGGAGCCTTACCTTTTCCCATAAGCAGAAATCCTCCGTGGCTCCCTTTGGAGTGACAGAGAGCAAGACTACATCTCCCAGAAGCCCCAGGAAGAAACAGGATGAGATTTTAAGGGTGGGCTTGATTCTCTTCCCAAACAAACGGAAAATCAACGTCTGATTGGCAAGTTATGCCTTTTGTATTCAGAAGTGCTGAAGAAGTTCACAAGAGCCAGAAAAGGCATATATTTCATTAGTTTTGCAAGAGATTTTGTCAGGGAGACACATGCACACACAGAAATCAGACAGTTCCGCTCACATCTCTGTCTGCCTACACTTTTCCTGCAGGGTGCTTACAAATATGAAATATTAAAAGTGCCATATCCTTTCCTTCACATATTTCTTCATATTCAGTCTGGCCACTCACTTGATATGTAAATAAAGTGTACCACCACTCTATAAAATGCAGATACGCTGCATTATTTAAGCTGCAAAGACAATGCATCATCCGTTATGTGGCTCGTTGGGGGAGCCCTGCTGTGTATTTGGCAATAAAGCCTCAGAGCGCCTCATCAGAAACAGCAGTTGGTCCAGGGGAAGTTCATTTATGCATGAAATATTCACAGAGCAACAATGCAAACCTTAAACATCAGTAATTGTTAGATTTCTATTGCCTCTAACTAGTGTCTCTAAATTATTGCAAAAGACCAGCCAATTTGCAAATTACATATATTTGTCATGCTCTTGTACCTTTAGTGAACAGACCATAATGGTGATAGCATTTTTAATGTACACAGTCACTGAGCCCCCTTTGGAGAGCTAGCCAATGAAAGAGCTGGCCAGGTTTCTGGAGAAAGTCCCTGCTATATTAACTGACTCATTGCCTGTGATTTTTTTTCCCAGATGTTTATCTCCAGCTTTTAGATTAAGAAGAAACTTTGTCCAATGTGGCCCTCCTGTTCTCTGTATGCCTTGGAGGAATTCTGTCTGATCACAATACGAGTAACACGTAGGGCCATGACAGGAACAAGCATGGCTCGGACTTATGCATGGGTTTTGCAAGTCAGTGCTTGCTGCTAGGCAATGACTTTGCCCATGGCCCTACGATCTCACAGTTTTGGAGAAGAATCTCTGGAAAAATCAGCCTGAGGTTCCATGCTGAAAGCAATAAGGCAAACGAATGCTTGGAGTAACCCCTGAGAAGGCTGCGGAACTGTGAAGGGAGTCGTCACGATACCTGGTGAGGTGTCCCTGCTCTGTTTGCAGCACCCTCCTGGGGGAGTCTGAAAGGAGAAAAGTGATAACGCAGATCCACTTGCTTTGAGCTGTGCTAGGATTAGCAGTGATGCTGATCCAAGAGTTTTGAAATGCTCTCTATTTCAAGCTGGGGATATTTCAACTCCCTTTAGCCATGTAGAGTGTGGAGAGCGTCTGGTACCTCCAGCCGGGTGCTCTCACCCTGTCTGTCACGTGCGTGTCCTGCCTCGGCACCTCTGCCCTTCGAGAAGCCAGAGCACGGCCGAACCAAAGGGATGCTCTCTGCTGGGAGCCAAAAGCTGCCACAGCAAATGAGGAATCCATTTAATACCTTCGTATTCATTAATATCCCTCTCTTCAAGACCCAAAATAACAACTGGGAGATCAAAGGGTCAATTAACACTCGCAGTCTCTAATCTATCAGCAGATTAATTTCTAAGTTGCTTTATGACCGGCTATTCGCTAGAGCAGGTGTAGAAGGAAAGTGCTCTGTACCCATCTTTCCTCTTCCTGGTTAATATGTAACAGAAGTCTTTTAATGTGCTCTTCCATTTAATACAGTAATAAAATAGAGCGTCACCTTTGACAAATTTCTTCCTTTTCACAGGGGAAAGGATGCATTTTCCCCAGTCGGCACTGTGCTGCTTTATCTTTTACACTGTGTGTCTCTTTGGGAGTGGAGGCTCCTCTGTCAGGTTGATAAAACACAACCTCGTTTCCCCAGGCATATTGGTCCCTCAGGAGAAGTCATTAGCTTTGCAGGGGATGGGGGCCAAGAGCACCATTTCTGGCTGTGAGAGGTGGGTGGTGCTGACTTTCCGTGTGCCTTGTTATCCCAGAAGGGGTTAAGGGCTGTGGTGACATCTCCTCCTTCCCCATGGAGCTCATCTCCATGTGGGGTTTGGTCCCTTCTACACATAAGTTGTTTCTCGCTGACAGCCATTGCACACATTAAGGAGACCTTTTTTCACCGTTAAATAATCTGGAGCCATCCCACATAGGCGAAGGACAGCAGGGGTTGAAACTTTCAGAGGCAGGGCAGGACCCTTGCTGCAAAGTCCACTTTGGCTTCAGAGACAATCTCTGTGCCAGTTTTGCAAGTGATGTTTTAAGTTCACCTCGTCCCTATGGCCTTGTCTATGCGAGGGGACAAAGAGGAGCATTGAGCGCATGTGTGAGCTCAGAGACCACCACGTTCTCCACCTCCACGTTCTCTATCTCCACTTTCTCCATGTCAGGCTCAAGCCCTCCATGTTGCACTTCGAAGAGCAGAGTCTCTTGGCTTCATCTACCAGCTTGCACCAAAGTCCTCAGCATCCTCATTTCTTCCCCTCCAGAGCTTGAGCAGAGAAACATATGGACAACCAGAGTTCAAAAGTGTCGTTATAATGCATATGCTGAACATGCAATTTAAATTCAGTCACCACTTATAAGCTGGGGCAGCGGCATGTCTGTATCTCCAAGGAGGTTAGAGAAATTTGTATTTATTTATGAAGAAATATTCCAGAAATGTGGCAGTGCACCAATATCATAGGAAAAGGGGCTGGGTATGTGACTGGCTTCATCCTGGCTCTATTTGTAGGAAGAAATTACATCTTCATTAATCTGAGCAAGGAAGCAGCTCAGGACTAGAACCTGAGCAGCAAAATGACACCTTTTGGCCACCAAGCAGGAGATGACAATAAAAGCTAATCTACAAAAGAGAAAAAGCGCTGGACTTTTGAGTCACTTAACAAAATGAATTTCTTGCACGAGTTCTGAAGCTGAACTCTCTCAAAGGTGATCACTCCTGACTCCAGGTTTCTCTTTGACTTGTTTTATGATGATGTTTGCTGAAAGTTCAGAAAATTAAATCTTTTGCAGTTTCAGAAAAGCACATGATGGATGTGTTTTGGGATTCAAATCAAGGGAGGGAGAATGCTTCTTTAAATTATTAGTTTGGCTTCTCTCCACCGTGCTGCTGCTCTGTTAATTAAACAGCGGACATATGTTAAGGCTGTTTTACAAGCATCTGGAAAGAAAAATTAACATTTTTTATCACTGTCACTGTAATTTCTTAACTGTACGTATATGTGGACAATATGAAAATTAGTTTCATTTAAAAGTTAAAGTGGTTTGCTTTGATTAGAAGACAGGCGAGATGATGAAAGAGAAGTCTGACAGCTGAAGAAGAATCTGGCCTGGAGAACGCGATGCTCAACGAGGCTGATCAGTCAGGGTGGAAATCTAATAGTATGTATTGGTATTAAAACAACTACTCTGTGAGTTTCTATTAGCCTTTTCATGGCTCTGGAGGCAATTTGCAAACCAAAAATCAGCAAATCTGTGGAGCAGAGTTTGGATGATCGTTTTGGACTCCATGCTGTAGCCTAGGTTGGTCAGCTTCTCTCATCCTGCAGGTCAGGACCCTCAGGGCATGGGTACACCACCATGGGGTCTTGAGTGTTGAAGCTGTCACTTGGGAACAACCATTTGGGACCTATTGTTCCCTCTTGCAATGCTTCTTGCACAAAGTCTCCCTTTCTGGAAGAGTTTTCTGCTGGAAAATAGGGAACCTCAGGGCTTAGTTGTGAAAAATAACTTGGCCACGGTTGCAGAGAAACTGTTCGTGGCCTCTTTCAGCTGCGCGTGTTCACTTTCAACGGAGACGTGGAGGCCAGGAGGAAAAAGGAGAGTGTCAAAAGCCGTGTCTGAAGCCAATAGCTGTTTCCAAGAGTGGCACGCAGCAGAAAGACCTGCCCGGCCAGGGCTGAGGGAGCCTTCTCAGGTTGCACAATGCGCTGCACTGTGTAAATTAAACAATATGTTCCTCAGCTCCTCAGCTGACAGATTGGACAGACTCCATTTCCAGGATTCCCAGTCCACACTTGCTAATTATGGCAATATGTTGTTTATCAGTGAAGAATTGTCCAAATCCAAATTTCCCTGAGTAATGAGGTACACTTAACTCCAGCTGGACAGGATAGACTGTACAGCAGAACATGACAGAGATTTCTGCCTTTTCCCAGGGCTGGGAAAGTCACAGACTTGGGGCCAAACTGGGGCCAGTTTACGCACATGAACAGACTGTATGAAATTAATGGGGCTGTACCTAAGAATGAGGGTCTGATCCAATAACTGTTCAAAGCAATGGCCCTTTCGCAGGTTTCAGAGGCCCATAGATGGAGCGTGAGGTGAGCAGGATTTGGTCATGAGCCTGCAGGAAAAATGAGCAGTGTGATATCTACATAGAAAATGGACATTATTTGGAGTTTCCAGCACCTGATTGTCCTGTATTGATTCCTTGTTTTTCTTGCAAATCCAAAAGTTTTTCTTCTAGAAACTTTTCTTTTCAGCTAGAAAAATTCAAAGGCAGAAACCACCAAAAAAACGGACTAGGAGCAGAGTGTTGTTGTTTGTTTATTCATGTTCATTTGTCTGCGTTGCCACCGACCACATTCCCCTTCAAATCCTAATGAAATGTTAACCCATCTTTGTGACGGCAGGACTGAGCCTTGTAGAAGTGGCAGAAACAGGTCCTTGATGGGTGTATGACCAGCGGTGTGGCTAACCCAAACCTACCAGTTATGGTTCTGTCTCTCCGTAAGCCCTTTCTTACAGCAATAAAAAGGATAATCTTATTCATGCGTCTTACCAACAAGTTAGCTGAGATTTTTGCTTTAAAGCGGGTGCTTGTAGGGGCTCTGAGTGAATCCGCGTTAGCAGACTGGTTAACATGTGTATCTCAGTCCTGTGTGCATGTTGTTAAAATAATGAATGCAGGAGACTGGACTGTCAAACAAATTAATCTTGGGCTCCTGATGATATCACAAACCACTCGGGTTTCACTCTCACAGGTTGCAGTTTCATCAACCCCCCTTCCCTATTGATTTATACCTACAGAATCCATCCTTCTCCCTATCCATTATCCTAAATGCAATGCTAACATACCAGAGAAAATCTATTTGAGTTCATTTGAATTTTTTTTTAAGCTCCTGAATTAATGTTTTCTGAAAGGGTATTTTAATCAGGCACTTTTTTATTAAAAGAAATATTGCAAGAATAAAACACCAGGGCCCAAGGTTCAGTCAGTTATGGCAAAATAGCATATTTGGCTCCTGCTATCCCAGTGTGCTTTTTTTCCCCCTTGCAAAATTAGCACTGTGAATTAGATCCAAGAATTTTAACCCTCTTTGACCAGTGAGAGTTAACTGATGAACAGAGTTAATTTATTTGATGAATCAGTGTCAGGGGGATTGGTAAGGCTTTTTTCATTCCTTCTAATAATATGAAATTGCAAAACTGCAGGTTATGTTATTAGTTTGAATTATCCTGTTACAGTGGTTAGGGACATTTGCTTTTTTCTGCTTTTATTGACAGGATATTTCCGAAAATAAGGATACATAATTCTGCATGAGGTAAAACGTTATTTTTTGCAGGTAGTGTGTGGCATCGTTGTGAAAGCAAGTAGTGAAAAATCAGCTCAAGACTTTGTTTTGAGCTTGCTTGTTAATTACATCGTATAAAATTTTTAATCCTGTCTGATTCGTGAAACTGTTGCTTCCATTTAAATCATGTTTTCAAATTTCCCATACATAGAAATTCTACCACTCTCTTGTTCTCTCTTTTCTTATTGAAAGCTGAGGTTTCTAGACAGTCGTTTATTTCCAGAAATTAAGGCTTAGAGGAAATCACTATCTATCCATCTCTCACAGTCTGTGGTAGCATTACGGGACTTAACAACACAGATTCCCCTCAAATGTTTGCAATATATATAACAAGCTAAAACTTACAAATCTAAAGCTTCAAATTCAGCTTTTCTCAAATGGCAAAGACAAATACTGAGTGCAATCATTCCCCTTTATAAATAAAAAGAAACAACTGATTTTACCTTATTCATCTTTCAGGTCCCCTTAGAAAGATAAAGTTTAACAGCTTCACCGTGTGTGTAACTATATACTGACATATCTGTATGTGTAATACAAGTGCCTGCATGCACGTGTAATGCACACAGGTGCACTGGCATGTTTGCAGGGACGGAAAACCGTGTTTGTCCGAATTCTGTGCTAACCGTGCAAGCGTCATCCCCTCACCTGTACGAGACACAGGACAAGCATACCCCAGGAATTTTTGGGACAGACTGCGTGGATCCCTCTGTCTGGATCTATGCAGGATCTCATCCCCGTGTCTGCATTCTCCAGATTTTTCTATTTGTGACTATGGGAGCCATGTCCCTGCCCAGCTGTGAGCTACCGGCTGTTGTTGTAAGAGCCTCTTTGGAAAAGAAGTAGTTGGGACGTGTTCCTCTGTCGGTACCTGGTCTTAATTCTCTGGGAGCCTCAGCACAGAGATCCTGGAATCACAGGAAATGGAAACCCAGTGAGGATTAATTGCGTTTGACTGGTTTTTGGAAGGCTGTGAGACAGGAAAAGTTGTTCCTACTTAGGCTAAAACTACATATGGATGCAAACCAAACCCGAAAATCAAGCATCCCAAAATTTTGGGTTGGCTCTGGATTTTGCCTAGAGCATTTCTTGGTCCAAAGTCCTGCCTGCAGGTGACTGTTAGAGGGGGTTTGGAAAGAGAAAGAATTCAAACAGGAGAAAAAAGAAACATAGCTAGTTGGTGAATTTAAACAATTTAAATGAAATCTTGGCAATGACTTTTAATAAAATATATTTCCATTTTCCTTAAACTTTTTTGTAAAGAGCAGTCTGTAGCTTGCTACAAACCCACTGCTTTCAGGAGGTTGTGTTACTGGAAAGCAGTTCATCATGAAATGTCTCCTCTGCTGGAGATAAAATATCACCTCTGTTACTTGTTTTACTTGTTTTGGTCAAAGCGAGGCAGAGAATATAAACAGCTTGAGCTAGTGTGTGCCACATCTTTCACCCCTAAGTGTTCAGTCCCTGCTGCAGCCACAGGCTGGGAAAAGCACGGAGCGTACATATGAGGTTTGCAGAATACTTTCTCCCTGCGTAAGAGTCCTTCTCTGTCACAGTCTTTGCCTTTGTGGGTTAATAAAACCATCTATCACACTTCCTGATGACAGATGTCTAAATGTCCGAATAATACCCAGCACAGAGAGCTATGCGTTCTGACAGCCAGAATCAGGTTTCAGAAGAGATTGAGACGACTCCAGAAGTGAATGGAATGCACAGATGTTAGCAAGCCTGCCCTTCTGATTAAGTTTGCTGCAATGCAGAAAGTATAAATATGTTCAAATGCTCGGAAGGCCATGGGAAATGAGAGACTGCATTTTAGCACCCAGCACTTTTGAGTCCCAGGGTAATCCTGATTTTAAGCACACCTTTTATAGACCAATCTGGCTGAATTGTTCTACAAGTTAAATGAAGCAAAGACTTTGTAGAAGTATTCTGGCAAACAATATAATGTATCACTTAAAGAGCTATAACCAAGCAAGTGGAAAACATAGCTCTTGTTGCAATTTAAAGTAGAGTAACTGCAGTTCATATTTAGCATTTTATTGTGGAAAATGAAAATAAATATCAGTAAGTAAATAGGTATTGTATCCAAGTGCATTCTGCTACCCAGACATCAATGTATGCTGTTGGGTAACCATCATCCAGGCAGCTCCTAACTCTAAGAAAGGCATCTGTGGCTGTTTTCCGTGCAGCAGCAAGCTGGTACTGTGCAAACCCAGCTCTTCCTTCCGTGGCAAAGAGGCTTTTACTCCTGCCCTCTGGATGCTTCAGTTTTTGGGACAAAGCTGTAGAGTCTGGAGGGAAGGTTGAGGCTTGGGAATAGCTTGATCTAACAAGAAGAGGGGTAAATTTCAGGCTCCCAACCTGCCATATGTCCTGTCTGTGAGACCCCTCAGGTCTTTCAACCTATGTATTTCACACCTTGTGCATCCTACCCTGAGGAGGTCACAGTCCTGCACTTCCACAATCCCACAAAGGAATAAAATCAGACCCGAGAATGTTTCTCCCTAGCAAAGATGTCCCAGCAGAGGAGGAGAAGAGGGTAAATAGAGATAAGGGAACCTCTCTCCAGTACCTGCTATTCCTTTTGCCCATTCTAGTGCTGTGCCAGCACATCCCAATCAGTCACTCCCTGGAGCCTCAACAAGTTCACAGGGGGCTAGTTCCAGCTGCTGGGTGTCTCTCAGCAGCTGGTTCTAGGGCAGGGAAAGCTGAGACTCCAAAGATACAACGAGCTAAACCCCAGTGTCCCCGCAGCCCCCAGCGATACTGCACCACCCTCGGGAAGTGCTGCTTCTGAATGATTCTTAGCAGGGGAAGTATCGCATTGATTATTCGTGAATCTATAGCGAATTACATTATTTTATTCAAAATTATACCAGTAAGGCATAACGTTTATGGGACTGGAAATGTCTTCTGAGTGACTGTTCCGGATGTTGGAAGCACTCACCGCCCCGGGTGCCTCAGGGGCCTCTGCCAGGCTGCTAAATCTGAAATCCCTAATTCATTCAGGACTGGAAAATGCTTTAGTCTTGAATGAAGCATTGGAGGAGATTTTTACACCTGGGTTTTTATAGCCTGATCTCAGCAGAAAGAATAGGAATAACTATATATTTTCACACGAAATGAGCTCAGGAATAGCTCCTCACAAGTGTACTGAGAGATGCTGCCCTGAGCACTGCTTTCCGCTCATCTCCTTTCCCATTCTTGAGAGTGTTCTGCCTCTCCTCCGCTTTTCCTCCTGAACCAACCGGCCGTGTCCGCAGGCTTTGGGCAGAGCCTGGCCGTGCGATTGCGCTCAGACACTGCGCAGAGCCTGCGGTGAGCGAGCACACATGTGTGCCTGCACACGTGTGTGTGTGTGTGTGTAGGGCCGAGTCCTGCAGACCTCAGCACGGGCAAAACAGTCGCCCTCCCCACTGAAGGAGTGGAAACACGGTCGCCGGCGCATGGAGGGTTAATAGCTCTAAATCTAAAGTACTCATCTGCAATCTCAATTTGCTCAGAGTCCAGCAGCTGCATTAGTTGAGATAATTCTGTCAGTGAGTGCTGTTTGTACCCAGAACATGCCTGCTAAATTTGTTAAAGAATACCCTAGACTAACGCATCATTACACTCACAAAGTCATCTATCTTTTACTTCAGATTAATTCTTTTTTTTCCCTCTCTCTTCACCTCCTCCATAAATCCTGGTGCACTTAATTAATTTCAGTTCCAGTGTAAGGTCCATAATACAGAATTGTTCAAGCAAACACAAAATTAATTATTCTATTTACAGCCTTCTCATTGAAAGGAGCATTTCATCTTTCATAATTACATTTTGGAACGTCCAATTATGAATTCAGACTTCTGCTGCTTTGCATACCATGATTGTGCGCAAGTGTCTCCATGCCAATGAGAACCAAGATTTGGGTCTTACATTTCCTTCCAATTAGACTAAATTCAAGCACAGCTCCAATGTGAAAAACCTTTTCAAGAGGTGACAGAGAGAGAGGGCGGGAGATGGGGATGCCTAAAGAATCAGGTTAAAAAAATGCCTAAGTGAATGCACGTTATTTTTTCTCCAGTGAGAGAGATGTCTTTATAACGCAGAACAAGGCTTGCTGTCGCTGGTTCAGTAACCCTACCAGCTGCTACGGGCTTAATTCTACAAACAAAAGACTTTATCAAGCTCTTTTTTGAGATAATGGAGAAATTCCGTGGCTCCTATGCCTTTAAAAAGAGCTTTTGAACTCATGCACAAGTTGCTCTATATTATATCCTTGATTTGTGTTAATTATATCAATTTTTAATGCCTTCGATCACATGAGCTGTTTTCCTCAGAGCTGGTTTGTAAGTGAAATCTGAAGCTCTAAAGGTTTTCTGCTTGCGGGGGCAGATTCACGTTTCTTTGAGACATCTGGCTCCTGCCCATGAAGTAGGGAAGGAAAACCCCGGGCTCAGCAGTTCTGGCTTCTTCCTGTCCACAAGCACAAGTCCTCTGTGCAGCCAAGGTCTGCCCTGGGTGCTTGATTCCTCTCCCAGGTGCAATACCCTGGGAAGTAGGAGGGACAGAGCGTGACTCCATGCTTCCTCCAGGGAGAAGGTTCTCCACCTGCAGATACAGCAGGGTTTGGTTCAAATGTGGAGACTGGGGGATCTCTGTCATGCCTGAAACACTTTTATGGAAATGTTTAAACCGGATGAACGATCCTGGATGGGAAATAGCCACAAAGTAAGTCTTGTGTGTGTGCTATGGGGTTTGTAGGAAAGACTTGACCTGAGTCCCTGCCCTTCAGTAGGAGGCAGCTGGGAAGGAGAAGTGCAGGGATGAGAGCCAGGAGAACTGGCCTTGAGTCCCAGCTTTGTCACAGATGCTGTGGGTGACTCTGAGCAGTTCATTTCAGGCCTGACCTGTATGATGCAGGTAGGAGCTATGAGCAAGATGAGGCTGCTGGAAGCTACTGAGTGGACAAAGGGAGCACAGCCACCTCCTGTCATGCTGGCACAAAGTCTTCCCTGTGACAGTCAGCTTGGCTGCCTGGGAATAAGGTGATTGCTCTTCCTTCTCTAACACCACCTCCAAGAGCACCAAGAGCTGCTGTTTCCATTTAGGAGAGAGCAGGAGATGAAACTACATCTCACCAGAGGTTGCCCGGGCAATCCAATCCTTTTTACGCTATTTCTCTTTGCATATTTGAGCAAAGGTCATGGTCAGACTGACCTTTTGAGATATCTGTTTTAAAAATTCCCAGCCAGTACAAGTTGAAATGAGCTGTTATAAGAGCTACAAAGCCTGTCAAATTTGATCATGCTCTGAAAAGCCAAAATGTGCCCATCTCCTTTAGAAACACACATAAATTGCTTTAGCCTTATCTATCGTTTTACAGCGACTGCTATTCTAATAGGATGAAGCATGGTAATCAACTTTATAGAGCATATTTCCATGGCACACTCGTTATGTCATGCCTTGTTTACACAATTGGAATTAGGGATTAAGAGGTACACATACTGGGCAGGGGGCCAAAAATACTTTTACAGGCCTGATTTACTGGCTAACCCATGCGGGACTTGGGAACTGTGCGTGCATCAGCTGCAAAAGGACCGTGGTGTCTTCAGCACGTAGGATTTAGCAAACTGCAGCATTGCATTATGGTGTCGGGAAAGAAAACATCCCACCCCTTTGTGCCTGGCAGGTGGGTTCTGCATGTCCATGTCCCAACATGAGCTCCAGGGGGGTGGGACAGATGGCACAATTGTGGCTGCTCCACTGGTGTCTGCTCATTGCCAAATACATCTTCTGTTGCTGATCTGATACCTGGGAGTTAAAAACCTCCCATCAGAGAGGATCCATCCTTGCCTTGCTGAGTACGAAACAGGACTGATGCTCTTTCACCCTTAAAAGTGCAAACCCAAAGTTTTTTCGGCTCCTACAGGGTTGGGTGGGAGGAGAAGCAGACCAAAGGCTCTGAGACCAGGGATATTAGCTGGTCAAAGTGATTCAGGTTCGGAAAAAAATGGGATGAGAAGAGGCAGGGAGACGGATGCAGACATTTCCCAGCTGCTCAGGAGGAGGCAGCGGGAGCAGGAGAGCACACACAGCCATCTTCTCTGGCCACCAGGGATGGGGACAGGCACATGCACCGGGCTCACAGCTCCAGCAGCCAAAACCCATGAACTAACCCCAGCCTGAACTCAAGCATGTCTTCACTCAAGTTAGAAACAGTAAGGATTTTTTTTTCCCTTCCCCAGATGCTGTTGCTAATTTGTTAGCTGTATACAAGTGTTAAGTTTGCTGGGGGAAGCCAATTTGTGTAGTTTTTAGTTCATTCAGTGGTGAAGTCTGCCTTATCTCTTGTGGGAGTGACTTCATGGCTTACATGAAAAGACATAAATAATCTGTTTTAAAAGCAATTGGAAGAACAGTGGATTTATAGCCCTTATTGCCAGAAAGGGATTATAACGACCCTCTGGTCCAGCCTCTGGCCTACTATAAGCAATTCCTGCATCAAAGCCCACCTCTTGCCGTTGAGATGGAGCATGGTTCATTTTATCTTTTTTAAACACATTCAATCTCAGCAACACTTTCATTCAATAATAATTTTTTTTCTTACTGTCTTTAGCCAGCAGAAGTTAATTGCTCCCTTTTCGTTAGCTGTGTCTGATTTTGTGCTGCTCCACCTGACATCTCTGCTTTTGTTTGTTAATTAGGTGTTAATTGCAGGGGCTGCTGGGGATTTGTAGGTGATAAGAGCACGTGTATATTAGCCCTGCTTGCAAAGGGGTTGGAATGCCTCGAGTTTGATAACACCAGACCTTGCAACGTCATCAATATATATTTTCCAAGGGGTCTCATTGACTTGATGTTTGGTGACACATCAAGAGAGGTGAGGAAAAGTTTTTGGCTATTGGTTCTCTGAATGTTGTAACTTAAATCATGCACTGCTGGTTAGTGAAATATGGTGTTAAGAAAAGGAGAGGAGCAGAGGGCTGGTTTTTGAGATATCAAAGATGTCATAAAATTTAAAGGGCAATTGTGGAAAATGGATTAACAATGAACCAACTCCTCATTTTACTAGTTTACCTACAAAGTTGGGAAAATCATGTTAAAATTACCCTTGGAGAAGGTCGTGTTATTAAGAACTGTAGGAAAACTGAGATGAATTATCAGATATCTTATGTCTTTTGAAATAAAAATTACAGAATAAAGTTCTTCACAGGAAAAAGAGAAAGAGGAGAGAGGAAATCTGAGGAAAGACTAGTGAGAAGGGCGAGATGCTTTAAGAGATATAAAGGATGCTTTTAAGGTGCTTTCCTGAAAACTTCTATGAAATCAAAATATTTGGGTATAATTATATTAATTTCTGATCGACAGATATATTAAAAACATAAAAAAGAAAGCTACAACTTGGTAAATGGACATGACTGAGCTAATTACTTGACCTACAGGCTTCAAGGCAAAGGTGCTATGAAGCTCCTTGTGGGAAATAAAGAAATGAAAATACTCACTTTCCAGCAGCAAGGCTAATCATGAGCTACAGGGTGATGGCTATAACAGCAAGGGATAGTATGAGGCTACAGACCCTTGATCGGCCTTTCTCATTGATAGTTGGATTTGCCAAGACTCTCTGCTGCAGCCATTTTTAAAAAACCAAAAAATTCAATTTCCAGAATGATAAAGAGGGCAAAAGAACGTATAAAATGAGGTGGGGAAGAGTTTTTCAGTGGAGAGCTGAACAATTTCCTGCTCAATAGAGTATTCTGGTCTAGTTGAGAGCGGCGTCCCTGGCCCAAAACAGAGAGGTTGGACTAGATGATCTCTAAGGTCCCTTCCAGCCTAGACCAGTCTATGATTCTATGATTTTAATACCTCTGTGCTTTGGTTGTGTTGCCAATGATACCTCAGAATCCAAAAAGCTTGTATGGATTTATAAAATTATTTTAAGTCCACTAAATAAATGGATAACTATCACTCCCAATAAACCATCTTATAAAAAACCATGTCTTACTTCTCCAGTAAGCTTGTTGAATCAACGTTTTTTCTCCATAAAGCTTAGCCTCTTGTCAGCCCTACTCTAAATGCTCTCTCTTGTGGTTACTCGTGCTCTCCTATCAACCTCCCCTTACGGGACAATGTGCTCATTCTACCCTCAGCCCCTCTATTTATCCCCCTCTCCAGGTGGCGTCCCTGCCCATGACAGGGAGGTTGGCCTAGACGATCTCTAAGGTCCCTTGCAGCCTAGGCCAGTCTATGATTATCAGGGGAATACATGGTATGTGTGATCTGCACAAACATTGCAGAGCCATCATGACAAACAAAAAAGGGGAGTGTCTTTAAAAGAAATATCCTGTAACTTGTGTGGGAATTGTGGGTCTTCTGCCCTTTGCCAAGTACCCCGAGGTGTAAATCCTGAGTAACAGGTCATGTGAGCCTGTGATGTGGAAAACAAAATCAAGGATTGCAGACCTTCTGTTGTTAGCTGTCTTAAGTCAATCCCAATAATAATTTTTGTGGTTCTGCTGCTTTGTATCTCATGGTCCTGGGAGAATGTGCCAGCTCTGCTCATCAGCAGCAAAATGTCTGGACACAGCAGTGCATGCCTGGCCTTTGCCCTCCCATCCTTTTCTGTCTTTCATTTGCATCTTCAATTGAATGTTTTACTGTCTTTGTGAATTTGCTTGTCCTGCCTTCTCTCTCCATACACTTTTCAGTTTCGTTTCTCTGATTATGTGCAGGAGAAAGGGATCTTCCAATGTTTGCGTGAGTAATGGCATAGCCCCTGGAATGGGTCAGTGGATCAGAGACAGTTTTAGAAATGTAGATTTATTTATTTATTTATTTGAAAAATATCTTTATTCTTCTAGAGCAGTACATTCAGATTGATGGTGTTGCAATGTCTAGGAGCCTCTACACCCTTACCTCACATAACCACATGTGAGACAGCAGCAAGGAGTGGTTTAAACACCGTCTGAGGATGTGCAGAGTGCCCAGAGAGGGGCATTCACCAAGGTGATGGTGGTGAGGTCTTCCAGATGAGGCTGGATCCCAGCAAGCAAGTACTCATGGGCCTGTTTTCAAAGTCCTTCATGCCGCCATGTTGCTAAGATATGATTTTAACTCCTAACAGAGGGTTATGGCACACCCCAGTGGGTTCTCATTTGTGTACTTGGCTTTCTTAGAGAGTTTAATTACCTGTAGATGACTTGTATCTTGGCTG
Organism: Apaloderma vittatum; assembly: GCF_000703405.1. NCBI lineage: Eukaryota > Metazoa > Chordata > Aves > Trogoniformes > Trogonidae > Apaloderma > Apaloderma vittatum. Next base: position 70,868 of record NW_009729202.1, on the reverse strand, counting down.
GGAAGGGTGAGGAATTGGACTGTGACATTTCTGTTAGGTTAGAGCCACAGATTATGATTATTATTTTCAGCGTTTTTATTGCATTGGTGATAAACCACAGACCTTCTTATAAACAACAAGAAACTTTGAACCTTTTAAGAACTCACTGAACTGTGGAGAACTTGTATAAAACTCAGTGAGAAAGCAAAGTACAAAGTACTGCCTGCCTTGCCTTACTCACAGGTCTACACATGTGGCCTCAGAGCAATGTCCCTGGTGCAGCAGCAGTGCAGGGAACAGGGTTGGTAGAGGCACCTTCTCTGGTCTTGGTGGGAATCTGTTCCTGTTAACCCCAAGAGAAGAGATTCTCTGGGTCTTTGGCAACGTTTCTTGCTGAAGGAGTTCAATGCTCCTTCACTTGATGCACCTCTTTTTCACCTTCCCTTCCTCCAAGGCTGTACGATTTTTCCCAGCATGATGTCCATCCAGCCCTTAGTCTCCTGGACAGAGCTCATGAGGTCTGTAAGCGCTCTGAGAACATTTAATCCCTTGTCTGTTTGTTCTTGTGCTCATCTGGATTTGTCCTTTGGTGGAGAAGGGATGACAGGGCACCTCTCAAGAACAAAGTGAAAAAGAAAGCTATGGTTAAATTTATAGTGCTAGGAAGAAGGAAACACTTGCTCTCTGCTCTCTCTTATTCTTCCTTCTTTTGAGATGTTTTTAAAAAAGGAAAGATCCCTAACTGGCTTCAGGCCATCTTGTTTTTGAGCTGTTCTGCAGCTCATAGCATCCAAGAATTATACTTAATACCCCAAAATTGAGAAGACACACCAAGGCTGTGCATGAATGTTCTGTGTGACGGCTGTCATCACACTGTGTAACTTGGGATATTTTGGAAAGACAGTAGCTGTGAGACAGTCGCTGCATGTGCTGGGCAAGAGATAGTGCTAAAGCTGTCACGGACAGAAGTGCACGTGGTAGCTTTGTAGCGTCTGCCTGCTACTAACACCCCAGAGTTAATTCAGACTGACTCTTGGTATCATGGTAGACTGTAAACTGGAATAACACAGACTAGACAAACTTACTGTAAAAATATAAGAAGATCTCAAATTCCTACAGACATAAGCAAGGCTGTTTTTCCAAGGGAAATAATTAAGAAAATGATTAAGGGACATCTCATAGAAAACGTAAATGATGTAGTCATTCCAGAAGACACTGCTCCAGAAAACAGAAGGGACACTTATCCGCACATCCACAAGGATGTCCTTCAGAGGAGAAAGCGTTTCACTGCCACCAAAAGCCATATAAAAGAAGACCTCCATGAAACAACACTGATTTTCCAACCTCTTCCCTCCAGTCCTACCCAAGTACAATGTGAAGGTATATTTTGTTGGACTTAGGAGGTTTGCTGGCAAACCAGTGCACTCCCTTACTTACAAGTTTGCACCTTAAAACCATGTGAATTCTGCGGTTAGTCAATGCCTTGCTTGAAAAAGACTAGTTTAAATCCCCATGTACATGGTTTGTTATGCTCAGGTATTGGTTCCAGTAGATTTCTGTTTATGTTAGCAATTAATTGATTTCTTTTTTTTTTTTACTATGCTAGCATTTTAAGAGACCCAAAGCTCTCCCTTGCTGCTGAAACGTGATTATTAATGAAGGTTTCTAATATTCTCTCCTTTTATTGCCAGATATGCTTTCAGAATAAACAGGCTATGTGAAAAGTGGTTCTTTTATGCTATTATGCTTCAAGAAGTAGTAGTAGGAGATTTGGCTTTGGTCTACCTAAAGGAGGAAAAATTGTTCATCAACGTATTCCAAATAATGAGAGACAGAACCTGATCTTGGAAGAGCCTTGCTGAAACACTGAGCAGAGCTGGTAGGTGCAGGCATGTGGCTTCAGCAGGCTGGTGCTGCTTCTCACTTTCTATTGCACAAGTTTTTAATTCAAAATTGAACTTTTCTTGCAACAACAAAACCAAAACTACCTTACTCAGGAAGTCATAGTGAGTCAACCTCATTGTCCATAAAGCAAACTCGTACAATTGTCTGTGTGTGAGATAGAGTAAAGCAATGACATTCTTGGATTCTGGAGCTTCTTTTTTCAAAGGCAATGGGCCAGTACTTTGCCATCTCTGAACTCTTTCCACCCAGATACAAGGGGGGAAAAAACCAACACAGAAGCAAAGATACAGTGTTCACAACTTGTATGTGTTTTCCTTTGTGCGTTTTTTTTCTCCCACCCTTCCCACAGGTTGAAATTTCTCACCTGTGCAAGAGCCAGAACAAGAAGCACCAAGGAGAGTGAAGGGGACGGGGAGCACAGCAAGGTGTGTTTGTAATTCCTGGGGCCAGGTGCACTTCAGGGAGCACGCTAGGAAAGTCTGGCCTGATTTATGTGGTCAGGAGCAATCCGGCGGAGCTTTGCAAGGTAGCTGTTGGGGATGCGTTTCCCAGCATGGGGCTATGCAAGCTGCTGAGATGGAGGTGGGAGGGGGCAGACTGACTGCAAGTCATTTTGTATCTGCATGAAAATGGAGTTCAAAACATTCCCTCTAGAGTGGTATCCAATACCAAAATTGGATTTGGGAACTCAGAGTACATGAATATTTGCACTGTCAATAAGAGTTATCTGTATACAGAAGCCTTTCCTTGTCTGCTTTCTCTACCATGCTTCCTTCTTAATTCATTTTCAGTCTTTAATGTACTGTTGTGTAGCATCCTCTCCCATTAGGCCCTGTAATGTGCTCCGATTGCCTTCAGCTTGACTGCACTTAATAGCCAGCGTAAATAGAACTTAGTGTAGCATGCACTAACATCTCTATCCATTGTCCGGAGATTAAATACATGCCACAAATGGTTTACGCATCATCAGCCTCGAGCCCTCGTTTCATAGCTCCTAACCAAAAGAGGATATTAAATTAATTTGCAGGTTGCTTTAGCAAAGCCTAACAAAAAGAAGGGGGGAAAAAAAAAAATCCTCAGGGTCATTATGCATAAAATATCCATCAATCAAAAAAGAGGGGTGGAAAATGATAATAGCAGGTCATTAGAAGAGGACAGGTGCACACATATTTAGCTCTCTCTCTAGTTCAGGTCAAAGCTTAATAGTGTTAACTGGGGAGGAATGCAGGCTATGTGAACAGTCTGTATGTGCGAGGAAGAGGCAAAAGGGCAGCACTGTGTCAGCACAGCACAGTCTCTTCCAGATCTTCATGCTTAACCCTTTACTCTGTCTGGGTATGAGCTCATGAGTAACCCTGAGCTTGAAAGAGTGAAAGTAAAGGAGCAAAGCAGAGCTCTCCATCCCTCATCGTGTTGCAGCTTGTGCCGTCTGAAGTACACAAGGAAACAGAGTTGGTCTAGAGCAGCGCAAAATGAAATTGTACAGTGCTAGAGTTCATACTTATTATCAATGGCACGGGTTTTGCCAAGTGAAAGGAGATGCAAATGATCTTCACTCAAACAGAGAAAGGAGACCTAGGTTCAGTGGAGGACACTGGCACAGAGATGAACCATGATCTTCATGAGAGATCAGTTGAGAGAGTTGGACTGCGTTCTTGATTTGTTCCTATGAAAGGAAGGTACTACATGAATGTGGACTGCATGATCAGACACACGTGTGCCATCACGACTTTCCAGTCTATCCTTTTAGCTTGATGAGTTGGACAGTTACTGCCAATGAGAAAGCTGCAACTGTACTTACGGGTTCCACACAACAACTGAGAAGAAAGACGCTCTTGCTGTTAAAGCACGCAGCTGAAATTTATGCTACCTTGGTTTGGTTTGTGGCTGTGGCATGAAATGTTGCCCAGGTATGCAAATAATTTCTCTCTGTTTTATGTTTAATAGCAATTCACAGAGGTGAAGGAAAATATCACTGATTATCATGCTGTTTTAAAAGCCAGCTTGAGGTTTTCAAGATCTGGTGGACAAAGAGAAAATTACTACATCGTTTCTCATGTGATGTGGCTCAGTGCCACATGCCCTTGCTTTCTGGAGAAGTATGTTTTCAGGTCCTGCATTCTGTCATCTTTATGAGGAAATGACCCAAATGCTTCCCCAAGCCAATAGTTACACACTTTGACTGACATGTATTATTTTTCTGAGGCTCACAATAAGCACCATCAACAAACTGAGAAATTATATACTGGGAACCAGAATAATTAAGCAAGGAAATATCCTTTACCACAAGAGTTTAAAGGCTCAAGTACTGCTATCATAGAAATCATGAACATATAGTCTGTCAGCTGAAACTTTAAATGCTGCTATTCCGTGCCAATTTTCACAGGCTGGAGCCATGCACCATGAAGCGGAGAAAGGCAAAGCGAGAGTTTGGTCACATTGGCAGTTAGCTATCAAGGGTTTAGCAGAAGTTGTAAAAAAAAAATTTTAAAATTAAAAATTCACTAGGTATGATAGAAATAAGGAACCAAATTCAAGCTGTGTCTAAGGGCAGAAAATTGGCTTCAGTACTTTTGTTTGGTGGAAAAAATAAAACTAACCAAAATGAATTTATTTTGATAGCTTGAGGAAATCTTCTCGGAGGTGTCTGTTCTTGCTGGAATGACTCACACTGACACAGAGGTGTCATTTCTCCAAAGATCTGGTGAAATCTGGTTGCCTCATGGTCTGGCCTGAAACTGGCTTTCAGATGCCATGAGCTGTGTTCTGTCATACTTCCCAGCTTCTCCCATTTTGCCCATTCTTGCTAGTAAATAGCAGAATCTGCTTATCTTGAGACCAAGTGGCTGGGGAAAGATACGGATTTCATCCTGAGCTGCTACAGAGCACCTTCAGCCAGCTCCTGCTCTGATTTTTACTCCAAGCAGATGCTGGGTCCATGTGTTCGTGCGGCTGCCATGGGGGAGCAAGGGCCAGCGAGGGGAGAGGGAGGCGAGAGGAAAGAGCCTGATGGGGCTGGGCTATGTCGTGTGCTCCAGAACAATAGATGATCCCTCTTAATTATGGCAGCCTGAATGAGCATTACCCTGCCAGTCTCTTTCCTCATGGTATCTGATCAATACAGCCTTAATTGCTGAAGAAAGGGAGTATTGTACACAATCACAGCACAATGGTTTAATCACTTGGATGCTTAAAGTTAATTTCAGGCAGTTCATTTTTCATCGAGGCTCTCACTCCACCAGCGATGGCTTGTCTTCTTGCGTACACAGGTGCACATGTGCTCCCAGTTAAAGGTGGGTTATTAATAGCTTTTAGCAAGATTATGTGAGCTCATTGAAAATCTAGGAAATGTTATTTTCATGCATAAGCTGTTTTGTTTTGGGGTTGGTTTTTTTGGGTGGGGGAATGGGGAGGTTATGCTGAAAGCCTACATTGAGTCACTTTTGAGGAAACAGGAAGGTTTCTCAGCTTTCCTCTCTACTGCATTCGTGCTGACCTCTCCAGGCACTCCAGAGATCTTTAGGGTTAGTGAGCAGGTGATACAGCAGGATTGGAAACGTCATGAGCATCTGCAGGGCAAATTCACCTGTCCTTTCAGTAGCCTCCAGCCTTTGGGGCTCTTCAGGATGGTGGGCAGTGGCTCTGTAGGATCCTGTTTGTGGTTGGCAGAGTGTGTCCACTTGAGAAGGTGGTGCTGGGATCCAACCTGATCCTCAGCTAAAAATAAGGGCTCATCTGACCCACTATCTGCAGTATTTCTGCTGTTTCAGATGTGTAGATTCCACTAGGATCACATTTTATAGATGAGGGTCTGCTGTAACATTTTTATCTAGTTTTGAATATTATCTGATAGGTCCAGCTGGAAACCTCAAAGCTGGGAGCTGGGATGTGTTGGCTGTAGGAGGGAAACTTGGGTGTGCCTTCCTCCTGCAGAAAGCTGAGCATCACCAGAGCACAACACAGGCTTTTCAAAAGTTACCTGGGGTGCTGACTTTGGTTTCTGAGCACCGCATTGAGACTCCCAAGACAGTCTCTCTCTTTTTCTTCTCTTGCCACTTCCCCTTTCCAGATAGAAATTGAGGCATGAAAGCTGGCTGCTGTTTTTGCAAAGCCTTTGAATGCTGCTGACTTGTAGCTGCTTTGAAAAAAACCAAACTAGATCTAGAAGGCTGTGGGCAGAAATGAGTCCTGACACCAAGATATACCCAGTCTGGAGGAGACCTCAGCCATCACTGGGGCTCTTGAGTGAGCCCAGCCATCTTTTACCTCGGCTCATAATGGATCTGTTAGTGAGATGTTGCTCAGTAATGCATCAATGGGAACCCTGATCTTCTTACCCCTACCTGCATACTGAGCACTGGGGAACCTGGTCTCACAGGATCCGGGACACCAGGGAACACGTGAAGAAATCTTGTAGGATAGGGCAGCATGGAAGCCAGTGCTGTACAAGTGAAAAGGCTGATGCAAATGTCTGTTCGTCTTTCAAAACTGCAAGAAAGTCATCCATGGGGCAACAAAAATATTCTAGGAAACATCTCCCTGATGATTGGAAATTTATCTCTCAGCCATTTAGTCACCTTTAACTTTGTTCTGTATTGGACAATTGCCTAGTAGGACAAAGTTTGGAGGCAGCTAGAAGTTTCTGCTGAATATTAAATGGTCAGATAAGGATGAAGTTCACAGAGTACAGTTACACTTCTTTCCTCCCAGAAAATAATTTCCAGGATAAAAATGTTATCCTGTGTTTTTATTGTTATTTTCTGGTTACTGCATAGCTGAAACACCATACTAAGTTGCAGCTCTCTCTGCATCCTGGAGATCGTTTTCCACAAAGAATAGCAGGCGATGTTAGAAATTTGATAAGTGTCTTTCTCCTTTGATGAGCTCCTGCCTAAAATCTAAGGCAGAAGATGAGGAATTTAGCATGAAGGATACAGACCAAGAGAAAGGACCTGACAGAAGCACAGTCACTCCCTTTGTTGCAATGCTTTAGGCTAACCATTATTCACAGCCCTTTCCTCATATTGCATCTTTCATGATTTGCTTAAGCGATTTTAAATTGCTTTTGTGATTTCATTTAGCAGGGACCACAATAAAAGTGACCCTTGAGTCTATGAAATGAAACAGCCTGCACAAAGGGATTGAAGGCCTCAGCAGTGTGTGGGGTGACGGGTTTCTGTGCTGCACACAGCATGTTTGCACGGGACAAAGGAAGGATAAAGGGCTCCCGATAAAACGGTGTGAGCGAGGAACACGCTACCAGCCGCTGCTGGAACAGCTACTGTAAAATCCATGTTAACCAACTCTTTGTCAATGCAAATGAAGGGAAGAGCTTTGCCAGACAACCCATAGCATGCTCACCAAACCGTGGTTTGGGGTTTTTTTGTGTCAAAAATAAGAGTTTGGGGTTTTTTCACTGCTTTTCTCAGTAAGAAAGGCAGCAGGCAAATTGCACTGGAACACAAAGTGCATTTGCTGAAGGTTTGTTTCAGCACAGCTCTTAAACTGGACTTATTTTAGCTTATGATAAGGGGAAAAGCTGTCCAAAGCATAGCTCTTGTACCGTATCCTCCTCCAAGATGATTCGGAGAGGCAGAGAGCTAGGGGTCAGAGGGGTGTTTGATGTGACATTGCAAGTCAGTAGAAGCCCTTGGGAATGAGATGGAGAGAAGAGGTTGTGTCGCTGCAACACGATTTCCACTTGGTCCCTGCAAAATCTGTAAACAAACAGAGAGAGTCTTCGGGGTTTGTTGTCCAGGTTATGCCTTTTTTTGCGTCTGAAACCCAGCCACTTGGTTTTTTGAGCGTTACAGCCCCCTTACCCTGATACCCTGCCTGTACCTCCCCAAACCTGTTAGCCTGCTGCAGTGATGACTCTTGATAACACTGTGACTTCCTGACTGTCAGATACATCTCCACAGCTGAAAAAGGCACAAATGAGGAAAAGTTGTTGCTTTGCTGGGCTACTTTTACCTGTGCCAGAGAGCAAATTAGCCTTTGGTAACTCTATAATGGAGGAATCCCAAGTCTAACCTCTGCTTTCTTTCCAGAGGCTCCAAACGAGCCCCTGGGACTAGCTTCCACTATCTTAGGCAAAAAGAAGGAAATGATAAAAAAAGCGACCTATTTTCATGCTCTTTGGCCCCTCTTTACTGTTGATGACAAGTGGTCTGCTGATGTTAGACAGCTCCCAGTGGGATGAAGGGCAGGATTTGAAGCACTTTATCTGTGACACCTCATTTAAGGTATTACTCCCAGCTCCCTCTGTTTTGCAGAGAACCAGTGTCTGGAAAGCCCTGGGGAAGAAACTTCTTGTGACCTCCCTTGCTTGGCCCTCTGCTAAAACACCATGGCTGGGGGTGGGCACGGTGTGTTTTATTCCTGCTATGTAGCACCTCTTGCCTGTGTTTTAGCAGGAGGCAGTGGCTGTGCTGTCACACTGCAACCTGGCTTCTTTCTCCTCTGAGCTCTCCAGGGGGATTCAGTGCATCTTTACAAAAAGAACACAACCTCCTCCCTTTCCTTAATGGTCTCTAAGACAAAATTGTAAAAATAACCCCAACAACCCCAAAACAAACTTTTATAGAGGAAGGAAGGAGAAGGCAATGGGAAGCTGAGGCACTGAGAAATCTGATTTTGAGATTTTTGTTGCTGTGGTGGCACAATTTCCTACGATGCAGCTGTGTAATGAGTTCACATCTGTTAATGCCACATGTTGCTCGGCCTCGCACAGATGCAAAGTCTCAATTTTTCTAATTAGCAACAACATGAAGTATATCTTAATTTTCTGTCCCCCTTCCCTCTAATAAACGTGATATTAACAAGGTTACATGCTGCTTTCATGGGGTTTAATTGAATGAGAAGTGAGATTGGGTTAGATCGCACCATTCTTTTTGGGTGGGGTTTGCCCAGATGCAGCCACATCGATTCATCACAATAAGCAGAACGCACAGGACAGGAGGCAGTGGCATGCACCCTCCTTTTACAGCAGCACTAGCAATCATAACCACCGCTATCTGGACAACCCCTCTAGACCAGGCTGCGTGTATGTGTGTGGTATGCCTGTGTCTTTATGTTTCACAGTGTATTTGTACAGGGAGGACCATAGCGCAAGCTCTGAATCTCAGATTCAGCTGTGTTTCTGGTCTGAGGGGATGGGGGACACAGCCTAGGAGACAGAGATGCTAGAAACTACCAAAGCCTTGAGAAGGAAACCAGTTGCATCAGGAGAGAACAAAAAAAAGGGACACCCCATATCTCTTCATGCTGTAGGTCCTTGGTGGCATCTGTACTTGAAACTGAGCAACTTTACTCACTTCTAGCTGTGAAACACACTGTTGGAACTACTAGGGGCTCTGTGAGGACCAGCTGGAGAGCTGGAGTCCCCAGCTCAATGACCAAAGGTGACAGGGACTAGGGCAGGCAGAGGGTGGTGCTGCAGGATCCAGCCCTCCCTGGCCAGCCCGCATTCATATTCCACCTGACTCTGCTGGAAGAAATCCATGGGGACCCCTAACAGCAATTACTTGTGTGGTTTAATTGGCATTATCATTTTACTTGCTTGACAGAGATAAATCGCCCTATTGGGTAAGGCTGCTTCTGTGACAGCAAAAGCCAAAAGAAAGACTTTCTCCTCTCTGAAATGGGAGATGACTACCAGTGTATCTTAATAATTAGTGCTGTTATAATTAATCGGACTATTTGAGAGCCAATCTAACAAACAAATGGAGGGCTTGATTGTTCGGTAATTGACTGTTTGTTTCCAGTATCACACCACTTGCTTCCATTTGTGTAAAGAAATAAAAAATAATCTGGGATTATTGGAGGGTTGGGCTTTGGCCGCAGTGAGGACAAGTGACTGTGTGAGAGAGCAAGGAGGAAAGGAGCGTTCCCAGGCACTGAATGTCCCAGGGACCCATTTGTCTTGAAAACACATGCAGACACACATACACAAGTGGTGATTCCTTCTGTTTCCTTGCTTTTCAAACAGTTGCAGCCAGCTGTCACTGCCTGAGTGGGCAGTTTTAAGGAAAAGCAGGGTTTTCAGACCTTGGCCTTTCCGTATCACAACCTGGTAGTCTTGAATGTGCTCTCTTGGTGGCTGTATTTCTTTCCTTGCCTTGTCTCTCCCCTTTCTCTCATACTTCCCCTCTGCTCTACACTGGGTGCTCTGAATCCAGCAATATGTTGCTTGTTGAGGCTTTAGATGGGAGCACAAAGCAGGGCTATGACAAAAAGTGTATTATATGTTAATATGTATTTTATATATATAGTACTGGGTTTGCTGGGGGCAGACTGGACTGTGTATGATGCCACTGCCTCCAAAATAAGCAAAGAGAGGGTGGGCAGAATGTTGTACAGGCTTTTTTGATGTTTGGGTTTCCCCCCCCCCCACTATTTACATGAGGAAAACAAGACATATTTTGTTGGTAAAATCTCTGTATGATGCTATCAGGTTTTGAAAAACAGTTAAGGGTCAGCTGTTTTCCAGGACGTTCCCTCATGCTATCTGGATGAGCACTTTTTTCTTTCTTTCACACAAAAACAAACACCTCCAAGTCCTCAATGCTTCAGTGCTCCCATGGCACATATTTAACTCCCATGGGCTTCTGAACTCCTGTCAGTGCAGACCTGGAAGAGGCTCTGTATCACATTAAAGAGGTATCAATAGTCATGGCTGAGGTGACCCTGCAGGGCACCCCAAACTGTCACAGTTCTCTAGAATTGGCCTTGGCCATTGGGTGTTCATGGATGGATATCCATGAAGCCTGAGGAAAATCATTTGGGGGGTGGATTTGTTCCCAACCCAATTCCTCCCTGTTGCAACAGAATTGTTGCTGTATCTGGAGAGGCTGCGAACAGCTCTGTCAAGTGGCAACGCTTCTCCCCACACCCAGTTTAAATGAGATATGAATAATTGATTTGCCTCCTGAATAATTAATTGGATATTCAATAATGAAAGTAATTGTTTGCCTCATTCCCTCATTGATAATCAAGCTAATCTTATCCTTCAATAAGGGGGCCATACAGATATGTAAAGCAGAGAGACAGTTTATGGGCCGATGATACAGCTAATGTGCTTGGTGCGAGGTCACCTTGTCCAAATATCTCAGCAGCTCCCAGGGCTGCTCTGCGCCGGGTTATCTACCGCACAGCCAAGCTGTGTGCAGCAAGGGTTGAGGTTGTGGGGATTTTTTTTGTGTGGGTTTTTTTTTTTTTTCCTCCTCATTTTCATTGCTGAACGTTTCCCACCAGGGAGGAGTCTTCTTTTACAGTTTAAACAAAAATCGTCAGAGGCCGCTTGCTCCAATTAAGGCTTGCAAGAGGGGTTTGTTCTTCCTCTAGTCAACAGTATGGAGATTAAAGAAAGCAAGCGGCTCTCTGAATTCAGGGGGCTGATCTCTTCTGGAGGCATTAGAGCTCAGCTCCACAGAGAGGCTCCAGAGCCAGAGCTTTCCTTTGCCCCTTAGAAATCAACATCAAACCTAAACATGTTAGTGCTGGGTTTGCAGCTGCTGCATTTGGGTTTTTTTGTGAGCTTCTAATGTTCCAAGTCCTGTGAAGCCTGGGAGACTGAGCTGACATTTTCGTGGCATGAAGCAGGTGTGCTCTCTGGAGAGGAGCTCAGCACTGGTAGTGGGGTTTGAATGGATGGCACAGCCCCAGGTTATCTGGGAGGCACTTTTGGGATGTCCATCTGAGGTCCCCCATGCAGTGGGTTTACCAGCACAGGCAGAATTACTGTACCAGATCTATTAAGGATAACTGAGGTTAAACCACAATGTAACATCACAAAATCAAGTAACACAAACAGAGATCCATGTTGGTGGGGTCTGAGCCAGATGTTGGAGGCTTTAATACTTGTTCTTACAAACTGTAACACCAGGCAACCTTGCCTGCATCCGCTGTGTCCCAATAAGCTTGTGATTCCTGCCCATTCCTAGTGGGTCTGGGCAAGGCTTAGGGTCCCATCAAATAATGTAAGGCCCAAAATGTGGAAAACACTTGCAGGTGATGTATGTCCAGAGCCCAGAAATGCTGGTGCTAATGGGTTAATCCTCTGCCCCTACCGCAGGCAGTTGCTGAGCAGAAAGGACATTCAGGATGCTCTGCTGTGAGCTACATGGGTTTCATTTTGAGCTTGTTTATAATGAAATTAAGGCCTGAGAGAAGCCTGTCCCCATCATATTGTGTGTTTAAAGAGCAATTGCACTAGTGAGAGAGCTTATCAATGCTGCTGCAGACAGATAAGCAGAAAAAGCATCTTGAGATGCCATGGACAGCTGGGTAAAAGCTGGGACAGCCCAGAACATGGGGGAGAAGCAGCTGTGCAGCTCTTGCTCCTGAGATATCTCCTGAATGACCAACCTCACACCCTCCTTGGGCTCTGCTGACTGGTCCATACCCAGCAGAGATATGGCTCTCACATGGTTTCTGCTGGGTCTCTCTGTAGCTGCTCTGAATGGAAGTTTCCTATGAGAGGCAACTGAAATATCTTTACTGTTTGGGTTTTTTAGGACATGGTTAGGATCTTTCAAGCCTCTTCTCCATTCTGAGTCCTTGCTCCAAAGACAGAGATCAACTAGGGTGGGCATTCCCAGCAAGGACTCTTTCATCCTGGAGCACAGAAGATTCAATCCATTGTACAAAATCTGTTAATCTGAGGTTGCACTGAACAAGGCAGTTTTTGAGGTGTCTGCCTCGAGGACAGGAGATGAAGATGTAGTTTGGGAACATCAAGGCAGTGAGCTCCAGTTTTTTATATTTTGCCTTTAGCCTCAAACCTCCAAGGCGGTGAGTAGCCCTTGAGACAGAGACAGCTGCCTGTGGCTGGCACATGCCAACACTTTGAAGCTTCAGCCTCCAGGTCCATTCTTCTCCTGGCAGCAGCAGCGAGTTAAAACTCGGCGAATGGCGCACTGAGGTAAATGCCCTTGTGGGAATCACTTAAAAGAAGAAAGTAAAGCAGCAGAGTGTTGCTGAAGAAGGGTCTGTTTGAGATAGTGCAATCTGGGAAACCCTCCACTGCAAAAGCTGCTTGAATTTAGGTGCCTTTCATTTTAACTGGTTTAATTTCTATATGAGGATTTTAATTTGAAAAAAGTAGCAGCACCAACAGGACTCTGAAAGGTTCGTCTTCAGCCAATTTACACTGCAACAGATTTATCATTTTGTCTGTAATTTAAGCAGAGACACTTGATCACACATTCATTTATATTGCTCTGAGCTGCTTGGTTGTGTGTTACTTGTGGAAAGCATGAGGACAGGTCACTGGGGCATTGCACAATGCCTGGAGTTTTCATAAGAAACCTCTGCAAATATGTCCATGGAGAAAGGAAAATGTCAAGAGCTCATGAGCTGGGTAAAGACAATGAAACTCAACTTCATTTAAAGCTTTCTCCCGTCACCGGCTACTTTGGTATGAAGATGGCAGCATCACCCTTCCCTCCCCTCCCTTTTCCAGGCTATAAAGAGGTTTGTGATGGGTTCCCAAGATCAAAGCTCCCTCAGTGATTTAATTGATGTGTGACTGCTGCCTGAGAGGGGAGAGAAGCAGGGCTCTGGGGAGGGAAGGGGAGCCCCGAGGGATATGCTGCAGCCCCAGGGGAAGAAATACTACAGAAAGCCACCCACCTCTGCCTGGCGTTCATGCCATTATTTATGCACGCACATAAACAGTTTCCTGCATCCCGCTGAAATCTCTGTTATTTGTCAATGGGATCCCCCCCTCCCGCTCTGCCTTAGCTAACATTTACAGTAAATCTGTTACACTGACCATTAAATCTGAAGCTGCCCTGAGCGATAGTTTCAATGGGTGTGTTGACAGCCTGAGTGTTAATAATGATGCAAACACTAACCTGTTTATTGATTTGCTTTTTGTACCCTTCATCCTAGCTCACTCCTTCTCACTCTCGGAGGAGAAATCCTAGAATTAGTAATCAGGTGACAGCTCAGAGCCCCCGTCTGTTCCCAGCGGTGTCATCCAACCCAAACTCCTGGAGATAAATTACAGGTGCCGTATTCTGCCTCTGCCAGCCATTCAATATACTGTTACTCAATGCAAGATGTAGTATTTGTCATTGGTGTCAGCAGACAGGAGAAGAAAAAAAAAAACGAACACATTAACAGGGACATGAAAAGCTTTTAACTTTGACAAGAGAAGCATAGGAAATTTTTAAATTTAGACCCTCCACTGAAGGCCACTGCCTATCCATTAAAGCTGCTTGTCAGGTGGTGGGTGGGGTGAAACGGAGCTGGGACTGGGATGCTGAGAAGAATGCTGATGTGATTGTGATGCTTCTTCCTCCTCCCGCCAGGTAGACACCTACCTACAACAATGCTCAGGAGCATGAAATTGGTGAAGGGCTTGTTGGGTTCCTGTGAACAAATCTGTCTATTCATGAGTCCAAATTCCCTGAAGCTGAAATTGAGATAGGTTAACAGAGGGGAAGCGGTTTCAATTCACGACCTGGGGGGCCAGAAGCCAGTCTGGGGGACACAAGACAATCAGGGACATGGCCCACACGGCTGGTCCTGCTTGTCCCCTGCTGAGAAGCATCTCAACTGACTCACATACTTCTAAAATACTGACCCTAAAGCATTCCCATCTGAGTTACCTGGCAGACTTCTCCAGATTGTAAAGTGTGAAGAGAGGTGCAAATAGAGCCTGGACAGGAGCCAGAAGCTGACTTCTCCAGGGGATCAGCTCTACATCAAGTCAGGAGCTGCAGACACTTTCCCTGGGTTGACACCGTGTGGGATTCAGCACAGCTGTACTGATGAGCTACACAGGCTAGTGCAGGAAGAAGTTGGAATTAAATAAAAGCTAGGCTTCATATTCCCCACCTAGCAATGCTTTTTGACCTATGGGTTTTATGGTCAGGAGAGGAACGTGCCAGTAAATAAGCAGAATTTATAAACCCTGCAAGGGCTCTTACATACTCCCCAGGAGCTGGGGCCCCAAAGCCTTTCAGTGGCATTTATAAGCTTCACTCAGTTGTCAGATTCCTTAGTTCGTTTTATTTCTGCTAAGTTTATAATCTCGGAAAAAGCAGTCTGCAGTGTTTGTTAGCTGTGCCGGAAAGGTGAAGCAAAGCAGCTGATCCAAACAAAACACAATTCTACCTGTACCGCTTAATCGTGGTTCAAAGCAAAGCCTCTTGTTGCATTAATTTTATCCTGTCTTCTAATATACACACATCACCAAACAGATAAATATGTGTTATTCTAAAAAATAAAACTACACCCATGTTAAAAATCCTTACAGATGCCTTAGTTCATTATAGATGCCTAAGTTCTTTAGGAAGAAACTGAACTAAACATTCAGCAAACCACTAAAAGTGGAAGTTTGTCAAGTCCTTAATATTGATATCTATGTGAATTCATAGTTGTGTCCATAAGGGGAAAATAAAATCCAATAGGGTTAGTGCTAAGAAAACATGTTTTTAAAAATTGTATCATACACGTTTCAGTATGACTGATATATTTTAAATAGGAAACTTCAGCTCTGTGAAACACAAAGTATTGGATCCCAGGGGCTAGGATTTAACAGTGGCAGCCAGCGGTTTGGTGAAGAAGTGTTCAGTACTTTGGTTGTCACGTGGAAGTAGCCTCAGGACAGCAAGATCAGCCACTGGTTTTGACATATATAAAATAACTGTGCTCAAATTATAAATCCCAAGGTATTTCAGGCTACCTGGTATGTCTACAGTGATGCTGAGGAAAACAGCGTTGTTTCCACAATGGAATGGACATATAGATTTGCTCCAGGTATTGGTGTGAGACAAAGCAGTGACAGATTCTTCCCCATTACCTCCATTTCAATAAGCATAAAGGGTGAAATCTCGTCTACAAGATTAAGCAAAGTTTTAGCATTTAGAATTCCCATCTAAGATTTTAAGATTTTTTTTTTCTTCTCCTTTTTACTTTTCCTCCCAATGGGACAATCTGCTAAATTTTGTGTCCTTCACCATGTCTCCAAAACTGTAGAGCTGACCATACTGGTGAGGGCTGAGCGGTTGTGAACGATGATTTAACATTTCAAGTTTAATTAAACACGCAGATGTTCTTGGACCCCAGCCTCTGCACGTGGATGAGAGCTAAAGCCCATGAAGTGATCGATCTGCATTTTCCAGTGTAGGAGCTGTTTAGAGTTCTCAGACTGGTCCTGAGAAGTGTGTGAATTTAGCAGAACAGAGGCAAGAGAAGAAGAAATTGTCCAAGAGCTGGAGATTGTGTGAGCTGGGAGGGATGATGAAATAACAAGGGTATCTGTAGATGCAATTACTAGATGTGGGAAAGGCACGCAAATAAAAGAAAAACCCAAGAAGAACAGAAAGCATGTGAAATTAGTGGAAAGGAGAACAAAGCTTCATCCTGTGAGACACAGGGGAAGGCCAAGCTTAAATTATTATATTAAGGGTTTAACTTTAAAATCAGGATGTGTATTAGTCGTGGTTCCTCCGACAGTGCAAGCCTCTCCTCCTCCCTTTCTTTGCACAGATTTCCCCAGACAATTCACAGCCCTCGCCTTTCTTTATTTATGTGGGTTCATATTTCATGGCTTTTGCTTACTGTATTCCCATCATGATTTATGACCACAGAGAAACGTTGCATCCAGGTGATGATCCAGTCCATTATCTCTACAGAGATGCTGACCACCGTAGGGGAGCACAGAGACCTGTTCTACCACGATGGAAAATAAGAAGAAAAAAGTGGCTTCCAGTGTATGAGGGGAAAAGCACAATTCTTGTAATTTGGACAGATGGACACAAAAAAAATAGATTTTCTCCTATTATTCCTCTCCCTGAATGACCTTTGATATTAAAAAAAAAGAATCTCAAATATATTCAACTTGCTAACACGCAGCTGCCTTGGCTAAAAAGACCTATTTTAAATGCATGCTGCAACAGGGTAATTCTCCCTGTCTCAATACCACCCTTGGCTGATCTGGAGTGCTCCATTTTTTCCTTCCAGTTTTCTGCTTTGCCATTAATAAATCAAGATTTCTCTGCCCTGCCCTGCACCTTTGCAGCTTTTGCAGGTCATTAATACCAAGACAGGGCTGTTAATCTCTCGGTCCCGAGGTACGTCGCCCCACTTGCAGACAGAGAGGCTGGGACACGGATGGGGCCACGCTTGTGGGCACAGAGCAGGAGGATGCACCCTGGGACCACAATAATTCACAGAAAAGTCCCCACGGGACCCGTCTGGCCGTCCTGTGCCAACAGCACCCATTGTTATTTGGGAGTGGACCTTGAGATAGATCTCGGTGCGAGGTGTCTCTGGTGCGAGCCCTGTGCTCAGCTCTGTAGCACTTTTGCTGCCTGTGCCCTACTTTAGCAATGGCTTTGCAAAGGACTGTCTCCTTCTCTGATATTATTGAGGTCTTATTCCCATTGGTTGGATTTCTTATCCAACTCAGCCCTTCTGTCCCTATCGGTATGTAGAAGAGGCTAACACTCTCTCTTTATTTTGCAGGTTTCTTTCCATCAGAGATGGGCAGGAAGAAGGCTTGGCAATGAAAAGCAATTTCTCCTAACCCAGTGGGTGAGTGCAGTGTGGGTAAGAGTGCTTTTAAACCAAAAAAATCCAATAACTTCCATATAAATTGTCCAGGAGAGAAAACTTTGTGTTTTTGTCATTTGTAGCTGTTTCAGCACTTTTCTGTGGAAGACGAAAAACTTTTGCATTGAGCAAAACACAGATTTATGATCAATAAAGTGAAGTTTAACAGTTTATAGGAGCCATACATTCTTTTTTTTAAAAGACTGATATTAAAATCTATTTTCCCACCCCAACCATGTGAGAAATCCTTCCCAGTGTCAGTCAGAGTTTCAGCATAGTAAAGCAACTATCAGAACATTGTGGATAGTCGCTTGCTGGCATTTCCCCCAGGACGAGTTGCCACCCAAACCATCCCTCTCTTGCCGTTGAGGAGTCACATGCAGTAGAACTTCCAGATGTCCATTAAGACCTGGATATGGACCTCAAGATCTGAGGCCGGGCTTGCTCAGTGCTTTAGAGAGCTTGGGAGCAGAAACCTGCTGCAGATCCCTTGCTAGACCATAGAGTAAAGCCATTCATAACTCTTCGGCAATGTTCTGCAAGTGTTACTGTAGTAATCAAATAACAGTCAAATCTTGTCATTCTGGTACCTCCCCCTCACCTTTACCTTTCAGCAGAGGTTGCCGAAGCCCGAAAACATGGTGTCTTCCACATCGACAAGCGTGCCAGGAGCTGTTGCAGGGCTGCTTATCACACTAGAAACAGCAAAGATTTTTGTTCTCCAAAGAACAGATCACTGCAATTGGTTGCATTTCTCCTACCAGAAAATCACATCCACAGATTTTCTGATAAAAATTATTTGATCTTAGTTTTTTACATTAGCCCGAAGATGTAATTTTGAATATAAAATTACTGAGTATAGGGCTGAGTCTGCTGCCATTAAAACCAGTAAGAAATCTCCCTTGTTTAGATTTGTTGTAGAGACAGAGAGGTGGGATAGCTCTTGTTTTATGCTGCTGTTTCCCTGCTGGTGCACGTTCCTACGTGTGACAGCATGTGGAAGTACAGCCCTTATCTCTTCCACGTGCTTCTCTTTGTTAAGGACTATCTCTACATGAGATCTACAGCAAAAAATAGGAAAGTGTCCATTACCTGAAGAAGTCAGGGGTTTCGCTTTTCTTTTTTTCCCTTTTCTCTTTAGACAGAACATGTGACAAAGCCAATAAATTTGTCAAGCAGATAAGATGGACTAAGTAACCCCCGTGGTCTGCACAAAGGACATTGTTGCAGCGTGTTTGCACCAGTTGGGTCCCCTTCTTCCCATGATGTGCCTTGAAATTTATCACCCGGTCGTGAGCTTTAGCTGTGTAAATCCCCAGTGAATTGATGGGAGAAGGGAACCTTGCTGAGGTTTATACGGTGAGTCTTAAACCCTTAAACGCAGGCGCCAGCGTGCGTTCTCCATAAAGCTGTGCCCTTGGTAATTTACACATGGGGAGCCCGGCCACGATTTTTCCTCTGTGGAAAATTGAGTTGAAACAAGTGGGAGCTCAGAGCTGAGCAGCTGCACCTGAGAAGGCCCCCGGTGTGCCGGGATTTCTGCGAAGCGTGCGGCCGTTCTCGCTTGATTAAATAAACTTGGCTCTCAGAAGATCTGAAAAGCTGCTTTTAGAGAGTTCTGTCTAAAAGCTTGCAAGTTTTTCCATTTCTTCTGAAGAGAAATTTGCACTCAGAAAATGAAAGGCTCTACAAAACGATATTTTCTGAAGCAAATACTGACATTATGAGGATCTGAAGCACTTGCACCGCGTATCTGTGTTAAACTGCTTCTCCTGACTGACAAAGCTGTCTCCGGCTAAAAGCAACTGTTATAAAATTATGGCTAGCGCATATATAATGTTTGTGTTTAACAAGACGACAAAAATGCCACCTTAGTAAAAACTGATTATGGTTACAGCTGAACAATTCACATCGTGCAAGATTTATAATATTAAGGTTATGCAATCATCTAATCGGAGAGACAAGCCTTGAGTAATAATATGAAATGCATGTACTTCAATCTGCAACAGCAGATTCATTGCTGTTTTCTTATTAGCTCATGCTAGCATTAGGGCTGCATTATCCATTTTACCATAGTCTAATTCAGCATTTCCATCTGAAAACATATGCACAATAAGTGATCTATGCCAAACAATGAAATGGAGACAAAGCCATTCGAGTGACTTTGCGGCTATAAAAATATACATAACCAGTATGTCTTTCGGCATGTCTCAATACTTTGTACTACATTTCTCTGCATGAAAAGTTTTCCCAAAATAAAGGACAAGATGGAAATTGCCGCTTTTTCTTCCCTGGAGAGCAATTCTTTGGGGACTGAACCAGAACAGGAATCCAGCCCATGAATTTCTCATCCTGCAGATGGGACTACAGATAATTATTAGTGCTCCTCCAGCTATGAGAGAAGGGGCAGGTTAACTTAGGAGAGTAGAGAACGACTTAAAACTTACTTTTTCCAACTCATATAAAATAGCTAAGATTTCCACAGAAAGGGAATCTCTGTTGTTTCTTAGAAGTGAAACATTTCGGATGTTTTGTAAACATTGGATGTTTTTGTGGGCAAAACCCAGGAGCATGTATATAGCTATATATACATATATAAAAACTCTAATTGGTTAATTGTTGTACAGAGAAGTCATAGTGTACTTCAGGTTAAAAGTATGCTATTTTGGGGGCTGAAGAGTTCAGGCGTCATATTTTCAAAGGCACATATTACAGAAGTTGACAAGTGTTTATAATGCAATAATCAAACTAATTGACTGAGCTCGCTGATTAAAATGAGACTTTTCATGCAAAGCTCCGACTGAGATTCCTTCTTAACTGCGTGCAGAGGGCCGAGTTCATTCTCCTTACCCTGTGCAGGCTTTGATCCGGCGAAGCACCGGGGCCTTGGGGCATCAGAAAGTCCGGGGGTGGGTTTGGGGACCTTACTGAATCAAAACCTCCAGGTGATTGGTTGTTTGGATCCCTGTACATGTAGGTAGATGCATCAGACTTTTGCAACAGTCACAGTTCTCAGCAAAGAAAAAAAAAAAGTATTTCAAAGGTAAACAGAAGGCACTTGTGTGCTGGAGTCTGATTTATTACACACACTATATATAGCTGTCATTAAATGAACAGGCTAACATGCAACTATTCATCATGGGGGGGAAATGAACAGGCTATTCTCTGCTTGCCTGGAATTGTTCATATTTCTGAAAACTAAAAGCAGTATCTAGGAAAAGAAAGAATGCCTAAAATGCTGTAAGATATTTGATTTATTCTTTTAAGGCATTACTTCTCTATGTTCTTTGTGCCTGAGAGTATTATTTGAGGCAATTGATCTTAGAAACTGTTTCTAGTGATTCTCATTTTCCCCAAAACTCTCCACTACAGACCTTAATCTACCTCCTTTTGTTGTTATTGTCATTAAAATAGACTCAAATTGGACCACGATTTTTGTTTTACGTTGCAGGTGCATTTTGATCCAAAGATAGCTATTCATCTTCTCATTAGTATTACCAGCATTTCAGTTATGATTCTGCAGACAGTAAACTACAGTATCCTTTCGAATTTCAGCTAAAGTAATTCTCAGCTTGCTGTTTAGTTACATGAGAAACAGAAAATAAGTGATGCTGCCTGCCTGAAACAGCTCTCTGAGTGCTGATTAAAGAAAATGACTAGAAATATTCAGATTTTCAGATATTCAGATTTATTTTTTTTTCTGAAGAAAACAAGAGATCTTTTTAATTAATGAATAAATAGAATTCTGAACTATTTGTGGATGCAAAGAGATGCACAATTTAATGAATTAGAAGAGATGACTGGTACAACCTAAAAATTGCAAGCAAAATGATTGTTTCAACAGAACTTTGGATTTTAGTTAAACTATACCTTTCCTGAGAAGGCTCCCTTGCCACAGACACATGGTCTTCCTCACCAAAATATGGAATGCTTTTGGCTGAAATTAAACAGAACCTTTCGGTTTTCAGGAAAAAAAGATGTATTCTACTCTAGGCTGCAAATTTTGTTGTGAAAACTCAGCATTTTCCAGGGCTTTTTCTATGTCCTATTTCCCAGCCCTGACTGTCAATTCACTTTACCATTCCATTGTGCAATTTAAAAAATATTCTCTCTGTGATGAGACTGGGACCTGTGCAATCACCACCAGCAGGTTTCTAACTGCATCATTTTTGTGCCAGCAGTGTTTGCACGGTCGAGGGGGACGGGAGGAACCTCCACCCCATGGCAGCATGGGAGGACCATGTGCCAGCAGGTCCCTCCATGGAACTCGCTCCGTCCCAGCTTCTCCAGCAGATTCCTGGAGCAGCCCAGTGCAGTGCCAGGAACCATACTGAGAGAGAAACTTGCCCTTTCTAGGCAGGCTTCTTTGCCAGAAAACAGAGTTTTCAGTGCTGCTCGGCCAGTGAGGGGATGGCCGCGCTGAGCTCCAAGCCCTGGTCAGCCCCACTAATGATTAACTCTGATTTTTCCTGCCAACTCTTTTCTACATCCACCCTCAGCTGTTAAGGCTTTGGGTTGGTTGGTTTTTTGGTGTTTTCCAGCTTGAGGAAGCCAGAAGGGAGGGAAGGGGGACAAGGAAACCCTCTGCTGAAAGACAAAGCAGGCACCGGGAATGCCATCCCTCGGCAGAGGGGATGAAAGGGTGCCGTTATTTGACAATAAGGATGTGTGGGTGTCTCTCATCAAACCCGCTGACACCCAGTGCTGACTTGCACAAAATACCGGGGATGGGGGGAGCTCTGCAAAGATAAAAGCAGCTGTGGCCCTGAGGGCCCCGCTTTCTGCTCTGCTGCCGTGTCCAATGCATTAAAGGTAGGTGAGACACAGGCAGAAGTACCTCCCTGCACTGCTCAAACTTCTTTTCTGCTTCACCTTAGAGTCACCAGGTGAGGAAAGGTCTCAGGCACCGCTCCAGCCCAACCTCTCCAGCCCCCCCAGATGTGCCTGTCAAAGAGAAATCTCCACTGTGTCTTCTTAAGACAGAGAAAATTTCAAACTGCTGGTTCTTGGCAGTGCCACTCCTTCGTTTCGCTCAGGTTTCACTGGATGATTTAAAACATTGACCTGAACACCATAGCCTACATGGGCAAGAGTATACATATGTGGAGGGGGGTGAGGCACCTAGATTTAATTGTAATTAGGGCCTTTCCTGCAGCTTCACAGACATTTCCCAGCTGTACACGCACACAAACACATCCCAGAAATGGCACCAGAGGGTGAGACCACAGTGGAATCGCTTCTGTGCAACAAAAAACGCAAACAAAATCACCAAGGTGTTTTGTTCTGGTTTTGTGTGGGGAAGAAAAGGTCGGGATGCTGACTAACAGACTGTTTTAGAACAGAACTGATGCCATTATGAGTGGGTTTCACCCTCCTCTGTTCTACTCCCTGCTTTCACCCACCCCTACCGAAATACAAAATAACCTGCAATCCAATTAGTGCTGAGTGTGTATGAAGAAATTACATTTAATAAACAGAGCTGGTAGGTTTTAAAAAACACAGTCTTGTCCACGACCTTTTCTTAATTTTGTTGGATGTAATCTGAAATCCTACTCTCTTTATTTACACTTGCAGTTTAATTGGAATCCGTTGCTTTACCATAGCTTACCTGCTCGTAGGCGTGCGGGGGAAGGCACACGCACGCAGTGCTTTTGCACCATTTCTCTGTTATACCCAGGAACCACTGTACTGAACTTCTTTCAAGCCTGCCCGAAGTAGATTAACAATGACAGTGTGTGCGAGCGTGAATAATGCCCTGGTAACAAATCAGGAACACAGAGAGGGATGTGTGACTTTTAAATGGGGTTTGGGACAGTAGCATGTAGCTTTTTTTTTTTCCCCTCCCCATTTTCTGATTTGCTCTTCTTCATTTCATTCATTTCATTTTGGTGGAGGAGGTGCCATGGAAAGCTCTCGACTCTCTGTACAAAGAGGAGTGATCCTCTCTGAGCCCTCTTTTTAATTCTTTGGGAGTAGACAAAGCAGAAAAGACCTGACAGAAGCGGCATGAACAATAAGCTGCATTTTCCAGAATTCATGGTGAAACCCAGGAAGATTTCAGCTGGTGTGAGGGGTAGGGTGAAGAGTGAAGGGGAATTTGGAGAGTGTTGGGGAGGGGTTTTTGTCTGGAGTCATTAAGGGATGGAAAACAGAATTGAATATCAGCTCCTGACACATAGGGTCCAGTGGTTATAGTCCAGCACATTTGGGGAACCTTTGATTCTGCCATTGCTTGGAGGCACAAACCCATATCAAGTGCTAGATGTGAGGGTGGGCTGGTCATGAGGAGCCTCCCGTCCCCCAGCACAGCAGCACCTGCCATGGCCGGGACACTGAGCCCCAACAGTTACTGAATGAGACTTGGGACGTCCCCTGAGCACGCCTTGAGGACTGGAGAAGGGGAGCCAGAGGGAGAAAGGCCAGTGGCACTGAGAAACTGAGTGTGGTTTGAATCTGCGAGACTGGCATCCGTGTCTTCTGCTTGTGGGGAAAGCCATTGACAATCAGGGAAACTTTTTAGTGAAAATTTAGGATACCTCTCCATCACGCTTCGATGAATTCTTTGTGGAGCACCAAGTCAGACTGATGCCCTAAACATCCTGCTTGCTTTCCCTCTTTCCTGAATAACAGTGCAGTTTTAGGTTATGCTGGTTTTAGTGGCAAGAGTAGCATCAGAAATTCTCACCTTCTGCTCATTGTCCCTGTCTCCTGGATTGCCTCTCCTTTCATCTGTCAAGGTTAAAAATAACTCCCTCCCACCCACAAAAACCCACAACGTAGAGGCTGGTGAGGCTGGCAAGGCTTGCTAAAACTGGCTCCTCTACCAGAAGCCCCACATTGCCCTCATACCAGACTCCCCATAACACCCAAAACCCCACCTAAGGTGGCTTTGAAGCTTTCCCACTGCTGACTGTCTGCAGCGCTGCGGATTTACAAGCAAGGGGAGCACGTGGAACCAAGTTCAAGAGTTGGCGGTTTCATTTGCATGTGAGAGGCCAAAATAAGCAAATAAAAACTGCCACACAAAACGAACCAGAATTGGAATTGGCTAAACACTTCCCCGTGAAATGGATTTTAGAAGTGACTCTTGAACTCTTCAGTGGAAAGACAGATTCATTTTCAATGGAGTTTGATCTTGCTCTTCAGCTTCATTTGTAAGACCAATTACAGAGCATTTTGTACAACAATTAAGTGCATTAAAACCACTCTGTTCCATCTGATGAATTTTAATAGTAATTGAACAGAAGAACCCATCAACTGAAAGACTGGCCAATCAAGTATGCCCACAC
The DNA here is from genome assembly GCF_000703405.1 of Apaloderma vittatum. Lineage (NCBI taxonomy): Eukaryota > Metazoa > Chordata > Aves > Trogoniformes > Trogonidae > Apaloderma > Apaloderma vittatum. The sequence goes on along the minus strand of NW_009729202.1, from coordinate 46,128 downwards.
ACTGAACTGTAATTTCCACTCCACAAATGTGCAATGCCATCTGAAACCACCAACATGTCCTCACCCCACCAACACCCAGGCAGATTTTTGAGGATTTGTTCCAAACCAACTTTATTCCCTGAGGCTTTAAGTAGACAGAGAACACAGTGACCATGGTCCTGTGGTAATTCCTATATACAGCTTTGTCCTGCCAACCTCCCTGGAGCTCATTCTTGAATGGGGCATTCGCAGAGTCCTGGTGACCGCAAGTGTTTGCTGGGAAGCACCCTCCCAAACCACCCTACAAATGCCCCTCCTGTGAAGGAAGGCATTTTTGGAGGATGCCCTTCAAAAGACTTTGTAAGAGACTGTCAGAGCTGTGTGGCTGTTTTGTGTGGCTGTGGGATGTGGAGTAGTGTCACTTGGACTCTGCATCTGGTGTTTACATTTAACTTTCATTCAGCTTCCTATTTCCTTACACAGACAGAATGTGCAGAACGTTGGGTTGAAGAAATACAGGCCTGAAAAAGAGGGCTTGAATACAAGCCTCTCATAGCCACTGAAAAACAGATACTTGGGTTAGAAGAGTCCGGATAAATCCCTTTCACGTGGTTGCCACAAGCCCTAAAAAGCCTATAACTGTTATGAGTCCAAAAGCAACAAAAGCAATGCAGTGTGGTAAAGAAGAGGTCAAAGGCATCACCAGTGTCCTGGGTCTCTGAAGAATGCTAACGCATTTCTTAATCTTTGTCATGAATGTTTTGTTGTTATTTTTTTCCTACTAAACTTGCTCTTTCTGTCTGGGGTTGGCCTGTGCTGTACTGAAAATTCCTCGAGGGAAGTTGTGTTCTTCATTGGATTTGCTGGAAATTTGAAGAACAAAAGGACTATTTTGATGAACTTGCTCTCAATGGGATTTCCAAGTTAGCTTGGGAAACAAAAAGAGATTCCTATAGTTTAGATCAGTGGGAGATAAGTGTCCAACTGTCAGAGCCTTCCTTTGAAGTGGGTTTCCCCTTGCCAGTGGTTGCTACAACTCTAAGTTCAATTTAGAGACAAAAGATGAAGTCTTGGCCTTGCTAAAGTCAAGAAGAGTTTTATCACTGACAACTCAGAGGCCAGGATTTCACCCAACATGTTTGTACAGGCACTAAATTTAACATCTCTTGAGAGCCACATGAAATATTTATGTTGAAGAGTGAGACTGTATTGTTTTCTTGCATCTCATTCTGAGTGCAAAAATGACCCTGTCTCACTGGAAAATCACCACTCTTCTCTGAAAAGGGTATAACTTCAGTTGAGCGACACCTTATCCCAGTGTGATCGAATTAAGAGTTACGATGTGTGATTTTTAAAAGAATGCCTACAAATTTTCTTCATAAGATATATTTAATTTTCTCCTATTAGCTTTCACCGTGGTTTAGAATGGGCAAAAAATGAACAGTGGAGGTTTTCCTCTAAATGGGAAGATCTATCTCCTTCCCAACTAAAATTTCAGTCTATGCTTCCTTGTCTTTCAAAACATTTGAAAAATCCTGCCTTTGAAAGCTCAGGAATGCAGCTTCTACTGAAAGTACTGAAGGTTACATATTTCTATACTTGGTGCAAGTCAATTAGTTAATGAGTGGAAAGTTCTACACAAAAAGCTAAGCATTATTAAAAGATCTGCAGAGGACCTCAGTCTAGTAACAAAGGTTCTGAAATCTGGGCCAACACAAATCTAGCATAAATAAATTTTTTTTCAAGACTCTTTCTTCCCCTCTTTCCTCTCAGATGGAGACAAGGTCCAAACCAGTGAGATTTGGGGAGAGGAGAAAGTCAGTAGGGGCTGGAGGCAGATAAATGGGGAGATACTTGTAGGGATACATTTGGAAAAAAAGCGTGGAAACAAAAGGCCAGAGAAATTTTTTTTTCCACTCATCTCTTGGTCCCCTCCCCCTTTCAAATATTGCTTGCCTCTGATTTGTTTCATTTCATGCAATTTAGTGTTTCAGTCACTGGCTGCTACATTGAGTTTTTTCACCCTTCACACACCATCACATACTGCCTGCCTTCTTTTGACCACGCTCTGTGTTGTAATAATAATAATAAAAAACTGGGCCTGATTTTAATTTGTGTAATGTTTTTGTTTAAAAAAATAAAAACCCAACAGCCTAATTAGGAAACCCGTTAAATGGCTGCAATTCAAATATAATTCTATTAAATTCTCCCTGTAAAGTTAATGTTACAGACTTTTTAACAGATGTTTTAATTAGACATTGTTATTAAAGGGAATACTGTAGAAATTAAAAGCAGGCCCTAAATGTGTTAACAAAGACACTTTTCTTGCATGGTGTCGATGGTGGCAGAAACATTAGCGAAGAGATTTTGGCAGCAGGTCATGAAAAAAAGAAAAAGAATATGTGTTAAAGGAAACAAAATGCACTAAGAGATACGCATTGCTCAGCTACTATACGGTAGGGGTTATTTCCCACCCAGTACCACCTCGGGCCATTGGCTGAACTGGAAGGGAGGTGGGGAAAGATGCTTCAGCACCGTGTGAGAGGTACCAGTGAGGAGCACCGGTACCAGCACAGGGACCAACTGGGAAGAGGGATTTGGTTACAAGACACTTGCAGCTTCAAGGATTTGCAAGGAAGTATCTGTGTAGCCAAACTTGCCTATGATGTCGCCACCAGCCGAAGGTGGCTCTTCAGGGTTTTTAGAAGAAGAAACTTCTTACTAGCTGTTTTAAGGGCTTCCCCCCCCACCCCAGCCACTTCTCCTTGTTTCTAACAGATGATGCTGGCCTTGCATTTATGAGCTAGAAAGTGACAGCTGTTCCTATCAGCAATAGAAGTGTTCTTTGGAGCGCATGGCAGATGAGAAGGGAAATCTACTGAAGTATTGTGAGGTTAGCCAAGAAGAGAGAAAAATAGCAGAGGAGAAATCTCTGAGAACTGCAGAACAGGTTCATGCCGATCTGTTAATCAGCTTTAGAGACTGGAATAGGGAAGCAGACAGGTAGGAGAGCTGGCTAAGCCGTATGAGATAGGATAAACAATTCAAAGGAATCTAAACCCTCTGATTTCTTCTCTCGTTGAGAGGAACAACTTCCTCCTATTTTTTTTATCTGATAATTGCAGCTCTCAACATTTTACCCCTGTCATCGAAACCTCTGTTATTGCCCACTCTGGGAAGAAGAATATGAGCCTAGTGAGGAGACGCCTGGAAAGTCATGTTAAAGTCATGTTATTGTTATTAGCAAAAAGTGTTGACTCTTAGTCCTTCTTCTATCCATGGATTTCTTTCTTTCAGCTACATCTAATTATTTATGGACTGGAGACAGGCCAGACCCGGAGCAGGACTTCCACAGAGCTCAGTGGTGCTTGGTCCTGGCTGGTGATACCTGTCAGTGACTCCTACAAACATCTCTACAAGGAGCTGCACAACTAGGGTTTTGCACACTTTTGTGTGTTTTCAAGCTTTGTTTACAATTTATTCTTCTTTGTTACCCCTTCCCTTTAGAGGGCTCTCCCCTAAAAGCAGGGCGAATTAATGCAGGTATTCAAATTTTAATGACCGACTGAGTCAAGCAAACTGGAAAATCATTCTTGTGCAGCCATAAGGGTAAAAGATAGAGGTGCAAAACCTACCAGCAGAGACAACTGGCTAATTAAATGATGTGAAACCAGTGTAAAAAACAGAACCTAGAAAACAAATGAAAATCTGTACAGCAATTACTTCCAAAAAGGTAACATTTTCCCAATTAAAGCCATTCTAAGAACTTTAGTTAATTACATAGGTTTCCTTCTCTCTCTCTCCCTCTGCCACCCTTGCTTCCTCTCTCTCTCTTTTATTAAAGTCCATCAGGGCTCATGATGTGTGGGAAAAGTGCTAACATTTGCAAATTGCTGGTTTATGATAAATGAATTGTGGAAACTCAGCCCCTTGCTTGGGGCCCGGCTAGATTGCAAAGCACCAGCATCTCCGGCTGCTGCAGCCCTGACCCTGACTTTACACCCATTGATCACAACTGGTGCATAGCCATGACCACCAAATGCATACATTGTAGCTGGGGGACTTGCTTTTCCCATAGTATTTCATCATCGTTCCACATCGCGAGCGCCATAGTAACCTTTGGCATGCCGTCCTGTAAGACTAATACCTGCAGGAGATTTCCTCTTGCCCCAGTAATCACTGCTTCAACTGCTCCATCTTTAAAAAACCCTTAGTCATTAACCCAGCTTTGATTTTTGAAAAAATATCCATTGATTTCAATAGCACCTGGAAGGGAAGAAAGGGTTGAGCATGTTGGAAAATTAAGCCCTGAATAATTCTAACACCTTTCCAGCTATAACTTTAATTTTAGACAGAAATTCACAGCATCTTTTCTGGAAGTTAATCCTAGCGGTCCTCAAGGATGTAGCAGGGAAGAGAGAAAAGTATATTTACGGATGACATGGGAGTGACACGTAGCATGTGCTCCCACAATTGCTCTTCACTGCCCCTGCATGCTTGGACACAGGAGCGCTCCAATATCTCAGAGCACGGACGTGCTCAGGATTGCACAAATATATCAGGGAAACCCTGGGCCCCACGCAAGGGAGATGTGCAAGGTCAGCTGGGGATGTGGGAGATGCACTGCAGCCAAGGTAACGTGCTGGTAGCTACCTTGGCTGGTGCTTGGAAATGGGGTGATATGTCCATGCAACCTCGCAGACTGAGCTTTGTGTCAGCTTTAGGAACTATTTATGGTTTCGGGGAAAACATAACCGAACGGAACACAGAGCTCAGCAGCTGCACGTCAGCTGAGATTCCTGCACGGGGAAATTGTTTCCATTCACGCTTCTGGGTCTGCATGCATGTCTGCCTTAGTGAAAACAGTTCCTCGAAAGTCAAGTGCATTTTTCTGACTGGCACATGCATATGCTAATTCCTCTGCTGATTTGGACAGATAATGCTGTAAGAAAGTGTACAGACGTGTGTCAGCTCATACAGACACATGCATATGCAGATGTGAAACCCACCATCCAAGAAAGAGTCCGGGTAAGAGATGACAGTGTCCCAAAGAGACACAGGGTGATGAAGTTCTGGAGAGCTGGAAAATGTTGGTATCACTTTAGGATAGTGTATTGAAGAGAACTTGTGAGCTAGTGCTCTAACGGTTGTATTCAACAAAAAAATAATACCTCTGGTTCCCGCATGTGGCCTCAGAAGTACCAAAAAATCAGTTTTAGTCATTGAATTGGGCCCTAAGGTGGAACAAAATGGATAAGATTCACAATAAAGCAGTAAAGGAAGATGAGCAGTCTCTGGCCAAGGAACATTTGCCCTTTTCACTTCTAGCTTTGATCCAGACAGCAGCAAGGCTGATGGAGCAACCCTTGGCAGTTCCGGAGGTTGTCCATCGACCCTGCTGAGCACCCATTCTCCTGGAAAAGCCTTCTGCCCTCTCACTTGTGCTCAAACACACTGGGAACTGATGGATCGGGAGCAAAACCCTCGGTGTATGTGCCACGGGCAAGCTGTGATGCCGTGGCTGTGCTTCGGGAGGCTGCAAAGGCAGCTCGGCACAAGCACCGGGCGTAGCACCCAGTAGTTTTAGCTCAGTTTGGGGAGACAACACCTTAACCACGTCTTTAACAAAAATGGAAATGGAGACGTGGAGTTGGACGTGTCCACAGAGAACCCATCCCCTGCTTCAGCAATGAATAGTGTGAGAGAGGCGGAAACTGGGTTTGAAATCAGATTTGAACAGAAAGGTGAAAAGTATCTGAAGAGAGAAAGAGCACCCAGTAGTTTTAGCTCAGTTTGGGGAGACAACACCTTAACCACGTCTTTAACAAAAATGGAAATGGAGACGTGGAGTTGGACGTGTCCACAGAGAACCCATCCCCTGCTTCAGCAATGAATAGTGTGAGAGAGGCGGAAACTGGGTTTGAAATCAGATTTGAACAGAAAGGTGAAAAGTATCTGAAGAGAGAAAGGCTGGGAGCCGCCTGCCAGAACTGGCCGGCATTTTCCAGCAGTTCTGTTGTGAATTCCCTGTCTATGTCAGTTCTCTCTTGTCTTTATTAGTGCTCTGAAGCACTGTGTCTGAAGCAAGAGTTATTGAATTTTCACTAAACCCTTCCTACATGCAAAGGCTTTTTCTACTTTAATGTTCAAAAAAGTCCAAGTCGCAGCCACCGTCTCCAGCATGTGCCCGTATCTTTTCTCATTATAGGCTGAGGTCCAAAACCAATACAAATTAAATAAATATCCCACTGAGAGTTGCACTTTTGAAAATGGCCTTATTGCAGTGCAGATGTGCACTATCTAAAACCAGCTTAGACGTTTTATTTTTTATATATATACATTTAAATTAAGAAAATAAAATAAAATCTAAATATTATCCTGGAAGGAAGTGTATGCACTGGTGGATGTTTGATTTTCATTTTTCTCCCAGCATGCTCTGTCCTTTCATCCTATAATGGTTCTTCTCTATTAATCCTGCTCAAAACCCACAGGTAGAGATGCTTATTGATAGAAGGCCAACGTGTATATCAGTTTACAAAGGCGTATTAAAGAATACAAGTAACATATTTCTCTTGATGTCTTCTTATTAATGCAATTCCACTCGGAACATTTTGGCATAAGAGGCATTGCCAGATGGAAGATAAAACTTCACTTTTATGGGTATTTTAAGGAAGAAAACATTTGGTTTGCATCAGTTCTAAACGAATAATATTTATTGCCCTAATGATTTGTGTTTTATAAGCAGGATAACAAAAAGCACTGTCAATTACTTAGTATTTTAACAAGGTTTTAAGAAAAAAGGTCAGATAACATCAAGTCATTTTAAAAGATCAAGTTCTTTTAAAGCTAAACTGTAATAACCCAAAGCGATGGGTTGTTTGCATAATAAAAATAAATAAACACTGACCACAGCTTGGCTGTATTTAAAGATTCTGTCATTTGTTGCCACAAATCACAGCTCACAGCATGCTTTGGGGAACCCAGCGTCTCACAGGCCCAGCCTCATCCAAACGCGCGCTGGGGACCCAGCACGCACCGTGCAGGAGGGGTGGGGAGTTTCAGGGCTGCTCCTGGGTAGGTTTGGGGAGAAAGGCAGTAAATTCTGCAGGTCTTATTCTTCCAGGACATCAGCAGGTCTCTTGGCATTGGTAAGGCTGACTCTACTCTTACAAAGGACGATCTTCCTCTGATCTTTACCCATCAACAATTTGATTATGTTCGTCTCTCTCCTTTGCCCCGTGCTGCTGATTGTTTTTCGATTTAATGCCTTGGCAGACATTAGGTCTGCAAAAAGCATTCAGTGGATCCAAACATGTGGCCTTTCTTCTGCAGTGGAGCCACTTCACCCCAAGCCAAGGACCTGCCTGGAGCTCGGGGCTCCCAGAGACACAACCTCCCCTGCCCAGAGCTGGGATCATCTCCCTTTGGGTGGAGCAAAACAGTGTGTGCTTTTCAATGCTAGACCTCTCCTGGAACAACACACAGAGGAAATATTCTGAAAATTAAGGCCAAAGAAATAAAACGTTACTAATCTTTCAAAGGACAGAGAAGGAGATATAAATTAAGCTGCTTTCAGACAAACTCCTCCTTTAGCACCTGAGCCCATCAGGCTTTGGCCGATGCCTGGAAGGATTTGAAGATAAGCTCTTCAGAGAAGAAGCTCAGTGACTGTGACCTGTCTTGTGTCTCACAGGACCTGCTGAAGGGTTTGCAGTGACAATTGGCAGGACTTCATTTCTGAGACCGGTTCTGCAGTGCAAAGAGTGGGTCCAAACTGCCTAGAGATTTTGGAAGCAGAAGGGGCTGCATAAATTTTCTTTCTTCTGTTTTTTTTTGTTGGTTTTTTTTTTTAACTGCTCTAGCTCTCTGTAGCCCTTTGCAGTCACACAGATTATCAGTAATAACAAGATTCTCAAGTATTCTGTACTGCTGAGGGACACTGCTGAGGATGATAAACCCATCCCTGCAAGGGTCTCTGTGTGCTTTGAGACACCTTGAGAAAACTGCTTCGATTCAGAGTTAGAGCAAGACTTTGGCAGGATAATGAGGAAAAACATTCTCCTTGTCTAGGTTGTGAGATAGAAGTACTTGCAATCATGTTCACATCGATGACAATCCCTTGACACCTGTAGCCCAGCTTTGCTGCATAAACACCTTAAAGGACTGAGCTCTCCCATCTCGGTGAGATAACGCCAGCAAACTGGGGATGAGGAGGTTCCAAAGCTCGAAGTATTTTACATGTGAGCATGAAAATAATTTCCATGCTCCTCAGGTAAGATTTCAGAGGTGTAGTTTGTTCTGCTGGAAGTTTTCTCTGTCTGGCCAAGTAGATGGGTGCCCTGTTTCCCGTTGCGATAACTGCTCTTTCCTGTTCTCTTCTGATCAAGCACCAAGGACTAGATGATGTTACCCATTTTGGAGACTGGAAGGAAAGCAAAAGGAGACCTTCAACACCAGCTATGGTGAGGTTCTGTTGAAATAACATCAGATTTACTGTGACATATTCCACGGGACTTAATATTGATTTTCAAATAATCTGGAATGCTGTTTTTATAAACAGTTATTGGCAAAGGAGAGGCGTTGTTTTTGGAAGCTCTTGTATGTACAGTAAGGCTTTATTTCTTCTTGTTTTGAAGCGCGGCACGTCTTTTAAAAAATGCTGTTCGGGAAACATCTGCTGTCAATTAAGGAGTAACACATTAAGGCATATTAAAGTGCACTCTTATTAGTGTTTCTGCAATAAAAAGAAAGGTTTCCTATTTGAATCATATGTTCTTTAACACATCTGCCAGCCATCTGAAACTTACAAATGTTCCTCAGTAAAAACATCTTCATAACCTTGTAAAAACTTAGTAATACGTAGCACTCTGTGTAAAAATTTTTTTTAAAAAAATAAATCCCTTTATACGTTGAGTTCAGGTGATTCTCAAAGAGGTTCTTGGGCTGATGTTGAGAGTTTTCAGGAAGGGCAGGGACTGCAGATGCTCTGTCCAGCCAGTCCCACTCTAAGGAGAGCTGATTGGAAGAGGAAGCTTTCATTTTTACAAAAACAGAAAAGCAGAAAGCTCTTCCACAGAAAAATCAGATTTTTCACAAACAAAAAAAGAGGAAAGAATATAATAAAGCATTTGGGTTGCAAAAAAAGTATTTGATTTGGAAAGGGGTTGTTGTATGTAAGGCAAAGAGTACTTTCTTACGTATTAAACTCCCCTGCTCTATTCAGGCTACATTTCCCACAAAACACTCTGGTCTCTTGTTTAACAAAGATGTTGCATTGTGTGAGACATGGGTCAGGTGCATCACAGATATGTAAGTCACAAAGGATCATACTCTCTTAAATTGCTGTGATTTCTGAGTGTAAACTATTCCAAGCTCCAGAAAGGTGCCTGAGACTTGAAAGCTGAAGCCACTGAGTAAAAATTTTGGAAAGTAATAACACATCAACACAGAAGCTATTTTTTTACAGCACCTCTGACCAGGACTTTGCACAGGGACGGAGGAACTGGGCACCTGAACAGCATTGTTTGAAGAGACTCCTTTTTCCATCAAATACAGGTCATGTCTGATTATGTTTAAAATTCCTTGAGAAAAATTAAAGTGTTAGAAAGAATGAAAGCTTGCCTGGGGAAAGAATCAAGCATTTTTATTGCTTTCCTTCTGTTGGAAATGCTTTAAACACAGATTCCTAAGCTGAGGAGCCACTGAAGTAACTCATCCACAGCTACTTGATTAATTTTCTTACCGATAGCTTAGAAGCGATCGCTACTGCATGGATCAAAGCACCAGCCAATAAGCAAAGGAGATTTCCTACTTCTGCATTTTTAAGGAGCTAGCAGCTGTTGCGACGGGGTGATGCAGCATCTATGGTCAGCAGTGGACACATCTGCTTGGCTAAACAATAGCAATCTGCCTAATTAGATGCTGTTTGAGACTGACCTGTCTGCGACTCCAACATGCGGATCTTCTCACTGAAGGATGATTCGGTTCTTCCCTAGAAAAATCACAAATCAAAGCTTGATCATGCTGGTTTCTAACAGCAAAGGGATTGTTTTTGTTTTCCAGAGCTGCAGGGGGAAGTTTGCTGGAGGTTCAAACTATAGAGGGGAAAAAAAGAATGTAACTTTCATCCAGAGCTCACACATTAAATGCCATTTGCCCACTGGGCTTACTCTTCATGGGGAGCTGCAAATTGCCCGTTCAGCTGCCAAGCAGAAAACAAACCTAAAGACAAATGAAAAAAAAAACTACTGTGCTTCTGAGTGGCTGAGAACTATATGCTTACTCAAGCACGGGAAGAGAGTGTGCAGCTCACTTATGCAGGGGACTTGGAGGTGAACCAGCTTCAAAGCCTTCTGATCTTTCCACTGGTCCCTGCGGCATTTGGATTCCTGGGTCCTGTCCTATGCTGGATTTCTTTCAAAGGAGCTAAGGAAGAGGGATCAGATCCACAACTAGAGATAATGGACTCAGAGCGATTGGCTAGGGATCAGATTTTGGCTTGATATTGCTGTTTTGATGCAATACTGTCAGTATGATTCTGATCGGACTTTCTCACCCATAAGCAAATTAATTTTTTCCCAAGAACCATTCTCCTCTAGCTAATCCAGACTGTCCCCAGGTGGGTCTGCAGCAGTGTAACAACACTATTTTTCCTAAAAGTCACTTTATTGTCACTTATGGTATAACAACAATAATTACTCATTTTACCAAGCAGTAAACACTTCAGTAAGGGCGATTTAGGCTATAAGCCCATTTTGGAAAAACTCCTGAAGTGGATCAAGAAAGATGACATACAGTTTGTGATAATGAGCAACCTGGCAAATGGAAAACGTCAGAAGACAAGCTTAAAATGGCCTTATAACCAAAACTGCATATCAATGGGTTGTCTAGGAATGTGTTGAAGCCCCTGGTGCTGAAGACCAGTGAGAACAGCCTGGACTCCGTCAGGACTTTAAGGTAAAGTTAAGACCCTGATTCCAGATTTGGAAATGGGCTCTACATGAAGGAAGAGAAACTGTTGATTGTCTACAAGGAAGGTAAGTGAGCAATTTCAGGTAGTTCATTAAGGAAATAAATGCTGGAGATTACTTTGTGATTTCTTTTCTGCCTCATGGACATGAGTATTAACTTGGACACAAAAGTTGCAGAGGAAGCTCCTCCAGAGTTTTGGCAGCCACCACAAAATCGCAGTGTTGTCCTCAAAGCTGGCAGGTGAGATGTCAATCATAGGCTCTTCACAAAAGTTCAAAGTGAATTGGGTAAGCGGTAACTGAATCGTAAAAAACTTTTTGATCTTCGAGGATGGAGATGCTCAATTGCATGCTACCAGCAAGCCTCAGTTCTCCATCTCGAAGTCAAGCAAGATACAATTTCTGTTGAAGATTATCCCATAGAAAAAACCATGTTACAGTGAAACACTGAGATTTCATGGGAAAAAGGCCCATAGATGTATCTTGGGTGATTGATGGTTTCTACTCTTCTGCTGAGAGGTGGGTGCTGTTTCCAGGCGTGCCTGATGGTGGGCATCATTTCTAACCAGCTCAGAAAACACTTGACTCCCTCCTGGCAATACAGTGAAGAGATCTGCAACGTCAAGTTCTTACACTGAAAGCTGTAATGACACTTTTCATTTTCAAGGTTTGCAGCCACTATTGTCACTCAGGAAACTTTGAAGTCCCTGCTTGGAAGGTTTTGCTGGGAGTAGGCACTCACCACAATATTTCACCTCTCCTTCAGCTGCCCTGCCAGTGATGAATACTGTTTAATTACAAAAACAGAATTTCTGTCATTTCTCTCGGCATGGCTTCTATTGGGGAAGATTAAACATCAGCCAAACATTACTGAATTACCTTTTTAAACCTATTATTTCAACATGATTAACTTCTCTTCTTTTCATTTAGCTGTAAGCAAAATCTTGTTTGCAAGGCAAAAAAAAAATGCATTTGCTATAATATCGGCAATAATAATAAAAATGAACATCACAGGGAAATAATTTATGTGTAAACCAGCATAAAAATGTCATTGATACATGAGTTTCCTCTTCAATTAATAAAAAGGAGGAAATATTTAAAAACAATTTATCAAGGAAATACATACAGTTCATACATCACGCACTTACACAGACTATACTAGTATCCATTCCACAAATAGCAGTGTGACCTGGACTATTGCACAGGTGCTGGATTCCTTTGTGTGACCTAATTTGGAGTAGTTGTATAGGACAAAACTTTGACTTTGTACCAAATGAAGATGCTGGGTCAAAACACTGATAAAAGCGTATTCTGTTAAAACAGGTAACAATTAGTGCTGGTTGGATAACCCAAAATCAACACACTACAGCTGTCAATGACTCTGCTTCATTATTTCCTTTGCACTGAGGTTGCTGTCACCACTCATAAACCCAGGCAACCTATTCACAAAGAATAAAACATCATCAGTTCTATGGATGATGGAGCTAAGTTTCAAAGTGGCCACAATTCTAGTGTAAATAGGACATTAAGATCTTACAGTTATCACTCCAAAACAGTGTTATTCAGAAAATGAAGAATTAAAATAAACATAAAGGGGCAAGGTAGCGTGCAACTGCCCTACTAATCTTAGCTCTTCACAGTAGATCAAGATTAAGGAGGTCTCTGAAGGCACATTCGTGTTGTCTCCTAATGGTACCAGAACACGGCTTTGGCTGTTCCTATGGCAAAAATATTCGATAACAAAAGTGTATTTACTGAACCAGAATCTGCAGAAACACTTACAAACCAGCCAAGGTATTTGGCAAGGTATTTATGCAGCATATGAAAACAAGACAAGTGAAGATAAATCTGTTTTTTCCAAGTCATTTGTCTGAGCTACTTACAGCAAGATGCTTTGAGGCAGGTAGCGTCAATGACTACAAACTTGTACAAAGCCTTTAACACACCAGGCACTGAGTGTGTTGAGCACCACTGGACAGGTCTTGTGTTTAAAAACAAAATGCTTTGATAAAGGTCTGCAGGCCTGAGGCTTTAAGATAAGTTTTTCCTAGTATTTCCATGAGTTTAAGTCTAGGTGCTAAACCCAGTGAGGACAAGTGCAGATGTATAAGACTGTTAAAAGGCAATGTCCCTGTCTTCTGTGTCTTGAACTCCTGTCCATTTTTTACTCAAATTTAAGGGCTATATTTAAGGACTATGCTAATTCTTAAATCACAAATTTTCTCTTAAGGACTCCAGGAGTTGGGGAGGAAAGAAAAAGCCCATCCTCACAAAATCTCTGTGTACATAACAGAAACAAACCTCAATATTCAATTTCTCACTGGATATTTGAATGGGATGTTTTGCCTCAACACCAGGTATTCCTGGAACATACACTCAAGTCTTGTCTTCTCTTCTTGCAGCTCCTAACTAGCAATTAATAAATAAGTGGACCACACTGGAAATAGAAACAAAATCTGTTTTGTCTACCAGAAAGCATTATGCTTCCCATTCTTCCTCATATACCACATAGACCAAAAATGTACCTTGGGCAGATCACCTAGTTTAGAGTTGATGCATGATGTTTTGGTATAGATGTCTTTGATGTCACATATGGAATCTAACTCACATTCAGAAGTTTCATTATTAAAGAAAAAAATATAGAATCCCTATGCTGGCCAGAGATATTAGCACTGTCAATCATATATTGAATGCTGTCCATTGGTTTGTGGCAATTTGAGCAAACCTTTTCCATTAATTACAACTCTGCAAAAAAACTGGTGTCCTTGCATAATTTACCTCTTACATCAGTATCTGGAGTATCTTTTTAAAGAGACCCATTTTGATTATAATGTTTTTTGGTTTGTTTGTTTAGGGTTCTCTTGTTAGCAAACTATCTCAAAAGCACCTACAATGATTTTCAAGGAAAGGCAGATAAAAAAACAAGGCTTGTCTTAATGCCATTCTGTGCAGAGAGCTGGTTCTAACAAAAGATATCATTGTCAGCAAGCTCAACTTTTAATGGATTAGCAGTTAATTTTCTTCTGCCTTACAGATATTGAACTTCAGGGGACAACTAACTAGGTAAGATTAAGTTCACCAGTTAAGGTTATCCCACCAACACTTTTTTGTAGAAAGCTGGTAACAAAGTCAAATTCCAGTTGTAAGGCCTGAAAAGGGAATAAATTCGGATGTCAGAGTTTGCAGAACACATGCCACTGCCTCCAGAACAAAGGTTGTGCAGCTCTGTAGGCATTTACTACTCAAAATAAATAATCAGCAACACTATGGTCCTTCTGGCAATCAACTGTGATGTGATTACAGATCTGGGTGTGCTGGTTAAAGGCGGAAATATAATTTGTTTCCTTGCCATTTTTCTTGGTTTTCAGAATTGTCCTTAGGTAAATGTGTGTAAAATTATAACTGCTAGAAAATGACAGTCTGTAAAAGCTTTTGTGTCCTTCCAGATGATGTGTTTGGCCCTAGGACTCAATGACAGAAAAAACTTCTCCTCTATGGACTGTCAGGTGTTGGATAGGGGTATCCCCACATCTCCCATGCCCTGGAGGAAAAGGAAGACTTAGAACTACATGGTATGTTTGTTGGGGGTTTTCCCCTGGTGTTGTAACAAAGAATAAGGTATGAATAATCTGGCACAAAGCATATGAAAGCCATGCACAATGTGATAGGAGATATGTACATTATTCCTGCTTGCTACTCTAGACCCAGCATCCCCTGCGCTGAGAGGATGCGGGGCTTGGGAACAATTGTGACATCCCTGAAAATCCATCTGGATATGATTTTGTACCTCAAAGGAGCAAAGGACACTTCTGGCTAGAAAAACGAGCAAAAGGGTCATTGGAAATGAGGCTGCTCTCCTGGAGCTGGGATGTTTCCCTGTTTTCCAGCACAGCCCGGGCAATGCAGGCTGTGGGAGCTGCAGGTGGAGGGAAATGCTGCTGCACGTAGCTGGGATGTCTGGGGAGGTGTGAGAAACCTGATAGTTTCTGTTTGCTGAGGCTACTTGTTCTCTCCCTCGTGGTTGACAAGTTTCCGGGGATACTTATATCCTACCACCTGGGAAAGCTTCTCATCCCACTGGAAAAAAAACCAAACAACAACAACAAACCCGAACCAAACAAAAGAAAAAACCACAAATATCCAGAAAACCAATGTAATATTAAGCAGGGCTTTGTATCTAGAGAGGATGGAGAGAAATCATGTCCATAATCCACCTACATCTCCATGGCAGCTGTTCGTTAGCACAGGCTCCTTGAGAGCAATCCTGCAACCCCAGCCATGGTGCTCAGCAGGGTGAACCCCAGGCTCTGTGCCTGCACCCACCTCTGCTCTGCCAAGCTGAGGTGGCTAACTTAAACCTCCCAGGAAAGTGAATCCCTTGGCCAGCCGTGGCTAAGCCTCAGTTCCCCTCTCTTCCCTGGCTCACTGGGACTAGCCATTGCAGTTAAACCCCTGGTTTTATGTGTTGCCAGCTATACTGCTAACATGGGCTGTGTTTAACAGAGTTGGCTTCCCTACTGCAGATCGATTGCCATGTCTGTCTGCCAAACTCTCAGAGAAAAAAAGCACTTGCAGGTATTTTCTGAATTGCTAGCAGACCCCTCGACCACCTTCTCTCACATTTCTCTATTCATTTCTGCCTTGCTCCAGTCTTCAAGAAAATGAAGACACCCCTAGCACCAGGGCTGCTGCTGGTGTGTGGGTATGCCTGGTGCATTTTGGATGCTGTTGACTTGGTACCTGGATGAAGGAACATCAAGGAGCACAGCTAGGGCAGAGAAAAAGGGCTTTCTGTCCAGAGCAGGAGGAGGCTGAAAGATTTTCTGTGCAGAGAAAGGGACATGGCACAAAGATTTTGTCCTGCTCCTTCCTTAATTCTGGGTCCCATCTGCCTATCACTGAGCTGTTTTCTGGAGCTGCTTTTTTTTTGTGGTACAAAACAGCAGCATTTACTGATCAGAAACGACTCAGCCTGTCACTGCAAAACCTAAACTGTGACCAAGGTAGAAAGCCAAAGTACTCTGAGGCACTGCTGTTTGCTTCGTGTCCAGCCAGTTTGCTTCTCCATACTTGAACAGCTTTCAGCTCCTGGACTGGGAATATCATTCCTCCCCCCTGCAAATGTTAAAGGGTTTTCTTCCCTAGCCCTCCAAGGTTTCTTCTGGCAAGGATTTTAAATAGTGGCATTAAATTTTGCTGGCCAGGGAAGGCACCTGTCCCAGGGTAGTTATTTTTAGTGGTAGAGCTGACATCCAATACAGTAGCCCAAGTTATAAAAGTTGGCCAGCATCATCTCGCTGTGAGTTATGTTTTGCTTCAGCATGATTAACTGTAGTTAAAAAATGAGTTTTGAGGGCATATAAACAGAAAAGCAGAAGGGTTGCTTGGAAGCATAAATCACACTAATACTAAATGGGAAAGTACATCCAAATTGGTATTTGTTTGCTCAAAGCCATTTAAATTAAGGGAAACACCATCCCTTCTCAGGAAAGATAGTTCATAATTTCCTCAGATGAAGCCTGAACCAGTGGAGGCCTAAAGTAACGCTCTGTAGCCCAGAGCATTAACAACACTGGGAGTGGACAGCAGAACATTTTCTGTCTCCCTCTTTGGTTTCTCCATGAAAATGGTGACATGAGGATGGATTGTGGCCATGAGAGAAATGAGTTTCGGAGACCGCCTTAGCAGAGAGGTCACAGCTGGACACCTGTCTCCCCAGTTTCTCCATTTCAGCCTCATGGCAGCAACAAAAAGGAGAATTTTCTTATCTTTAACACAAACTGGTCTTTTAATACTCTTGCTGATGCTGACAACAAACTAAAGGGCAAGAAAGCCCATTCACAAATTGAAATTTTTGAGATTTATTGTATCCCTCTGAGCTGATGGAGAAATGGGGCTGCCTTTTTCTTTCCTCAAATTTCGTTGTAAATACAGAGGAAAATTCATTAGAAACAAAAACGTTTCAAAGCTATCTCTCCTACAATCCAAGTCTCCTAGAAATATATGTAATGTTTTCGTCTCCCTTTGTCCATGAGAAAGCTACAGCTGGGGTATTCAAGACCATGTGTGTGTTTTTCTGCAGCAACACGCAGAGGTTTCCATCCCAAAGCAAGCTCCCAGTGGGCAAGGTGCGGCACAAAAAGAGCCTGTGCCCAAAGCCACGATAATCCAAGTGTCTGTGAGCAACAAGGAGTTGTCTTATGCGTAGCTCTGAGATTTTCCCATTAGTGGCAACAGACACGATTTTTTGCTTGTGATAAAACCCTAAGTAATAGCATTTCATGCTACTGGATGACTGGGTTTGCTCAAGGAAATGGTTATTTATTCACCTGTAAAACAAATGAGTGCTTTCTCTTGGTTGAAGTGTATGCGAGGAACATGCATCCCTGCATATCCCTAAAGCTATATCTCATCTTCCAGCTATGATTCAACATTCCCCTAAGTGTGTTGGCAGCACTCAGCTTGAAAGGTGATACTCTACCAGGCATTCCACTTCTTCACCTGACCAGCGTCATTCACATCCCACCACCACCATCAGGACTCTGAATAATGCTCGCTGCTGAATGCTCACGTAATTTTTCATTAGCCACTTCTCTTGGCTTCATATCCTTTTTGTACATATAACCAATAAGCATTAACAGTTTCCAGTAGGTCCATTAGGATTTTCTCCCCAGTCTCTCTGGAAAATACGATATCACTGTCACATGCTCAGATTTAGTTAACCCCTCCATATGCTGAGCATCTCTCCACCTCCACTGCTATCTATGTTTCCTTTCGCTCACCCTACAGAGTTTCATTTTCAGCAATTAGTATTAGTTGTTTTGGGTTTTTTTCTTTATCTTGAACACCTCAAAATGAAAATGCATAGTTTGGGGACTTGCTTTCTTTAAGCACTTTTATATAAAATCTGCTCTTGCATCTTTGTACAGAACCTGCTTCAAAGAAAACAAGAAAGAATTCTAGTTTGCTCTGTTATAACTCTAAGTTTTTCACTGGCTTTACCCACTGATAGATTGATTGAAGTGATGCTAAACCAAGCATGGACTTGGCCTGTAATATTTTAAAATATTAAAAATTAATCAAATTATTCCAAGAAAGTAGCTCATCAAAAACTGCTCAGGAAGCCATCAGGCAGGGATGGGCAGGGTTTGTTTTTTGATACTTCAGTCCAGGCAGGGTTTAGCACTGGTTCAGACACGGACTGAAGTATCCAGTACCTCTTACTAAACCAGACCAAACTCCTCCAGCAGCCACTTGTTAGATATGTTTAAAAAACTAGTAGTTGGGATCAGCTTGCACTGTGCTGTTTCAGGCACAGAGATGTCACAGCACGTGGCCCCCCTGCCACCGAAGCCTGCATCAATAAAATCCTTCGGTGTTTACCTTGAAAATGCTCCAGCGTGTCGATTCGCGTTGCCTCCTATTCCAAGGCTGGGGGAGATGAGTTCCAACTGTTGTGCCTCAGGCTTGTGAAATACTATATGGTGAAGCTAAATGTGTGTTTATTTTAACAATAATAATAGCTTTACATGAGGGGAACCCCTGATGGACTTGTTCAGCAAGACTGTTAGCGGCTGTAGCTACAGAGCGAGCAAAGAGCAGAGCTGTTCCCAGGCTCAGTGCACACGCAGGCTCAGCTGTGCTTATGGGTGAGCAACTTGAACTGCACCAGTCAGTACCAGGAAGAACATCTCTTGTTTTCCATTCCCGACCCCGTCCTCTCCAGCACCTTGTCCATGATGCCAGTGTTTTCTGTTCAGTTTGCTCAAGTTACAAATGACAAATTTGGTCCTGGGTTCTTTGCTATCAGCAGTGTGGCTCACCCCAAGCATTATGTGGAGAGATGCTCATTTAGCTCCACGTCTCAAACTGGGATTTCAAACTCACTCACACCTCATGGCTTTCTAGCACTTTGATTGAGTTTGGACTCCTCTCTTATTCTCATTTCTTCACTCACAGCAGTTACCAGCTTACAGCCGACACTCAGAACCAGCCTCCCAAGCCACACCACGTTATTTTTGACTCAACCAACCTCTGAGAGGAGTTTACAAATCCTATCTAGAGAGAGGCAAACTTCCAAAAGAAGTGGAGGTCAGATTTTCTGTGGGGGAACATCCAGAAAATGTGGGCACCTCTCCAGAGTTTATCCAGCCCAAATAAAACTGGTCTCTAACCTGGAAAGCAAGCAAGAGATCCCAAGATGCCAGCTGGATTAGAAGCAAGAACACTCTCTTGGGTGGTAGTCTGAGGCTTGTAGTTTTGGTCTAAGTGAGCAGCCACGAGCCCAAAGGTGATCATTTTATCACCTCATAAAAATTTTTGTGTGAGCCAAGGCTCTGAACACAGGTGAGATTTCATCATTTCCTCAAGTGGAAAAAACTAGAGGGATGCACTCATTCCCCTGAGCTGACCTCCTGAGGGCCAGCGGGGCCTGGATCCAGCTCTGGGCACCACGTGCCACCAGTGACGTGGGGGACAGCAGCAACTGCCAAGGGGAATGGCTGCAAGGCTGTGAAACAGCTGCTGAAGAAAGAACAGAGATTTGGATTTGTACAAGGTGGGAAAAGGAAAGGCAAGGTGCAGGAGAGCTGCTGGAGCAGGTGGTGGTGACATCCCTGAAAGTTGCTCTCTAGTCTGTTAGAGGGAGCTGTAAAGAGGGAATGGTTGTTTCTTTTCTTTGTCCCCAAGGAAAGAAAAAGAAGCCATTGACCTAAGTCATAGAGGTATTGGGGCACTGACACAAGTTAAAGATTTGGAATAATCTCCCCACGGAAGCTGTGGGTTCCTTTTCAGTGAGTATTTAAAGAAAGCCTGTCCGGAAAGGACAGAGCTTTGTCTTGCAGCCAAGGCAATGCTGAGCTTTCTGCTCTCCAGCCCAGCCCAAAAGAGGAAGAACAAAATGGGGAGATTTCCTTCTCCCAGAGGGAAATGTGGAAACAGACCACTGTGACTATCTGGGTGGGACCAAGCCCTTTTTTCCCACTACATCTCATTCAGTTTATTTGTATTTATTGTTTAACATACAAGCAAGGGGCTTTGGCATCTGTTCTAGCCAGAGACAAAAAGAGGTCTTTTTCTGAACTAGAGTTTGCATCTTTTGCTGATGCCTTCTATTTGCATCCTTGGAGAGGCTAAAGCTGGAGGGTGGGACCATATAATACATCTGCAAATTATTTTTTTATAAACTGGGCTGTAGATATTTTTGTTGGTAGAAACCTGCAGCTTATTGATCTAAGCTCACCTTGTCCCCAACCAAGGACTGAGTGTTACACGAATACTACAAGCAGCCTGTAACAGCACTGCAAAAGGGACAGGATCAGAGGCTGCAATAAGAGTGTAATCTAAGTAAAAACACTGCATGTGTCTATTTATGGATCTAATAAATTATGTTAGAATTGTGCAGTTATAAATCCAAGCTGTCCAGTAAACCCAACAACTAATTTGTCAGTCGCTCGTCTAGCAATCTGACTCTCTGCTGCAATTGCTCACCATGTAGATAACAAGGTGCCTTACAAATCTCTTGGTTAAATGTCATTTGTTTCAGTGCCATAACATGCTATGGATCATTGCTCACACACAGTAACCCAATTATATTAACCTGTGCAGCAATACGGTGTAATGACATGACATTAATGCAAACACTTCAGAGGTTTCCAACAATTTGGTCTTTCCTCCGAAGGGGTTTTTCTCCTTGAGCATCTTTCTCCTTCTTTCCTCCCTCCCCCAATGCTTGGAGGCAAAACAATATATCTACCCAAACACATCTAAAATCATCATAATTGCCCAAATAACTGAAGCTCCTTCACAGCTTGGAAAGCAGGCTTGAGCCGTATTACTTGCTGGAATCTCTCCAAATCATAAGTGTTGCTGTTCCTTCAGCTTCAACTTCTCTTTGGCATTTTTTTAAGAATACCTTTTAAATACAACTCTTTACATTTTGTCAGTATTGATTATGTGACTCTACAGTAGCGGGGCAAACCAGTACATTTAAAACACACACAGGGAAAAAAACCCACAAGTCTAATGAAAGATGAAGCTGTTATTATTTTCTAGCATCAGAGAAAAAGCTGGCTAAATATGCCAGCAAGTCAGCTGGCTGATTCGCTTTCTGTTTGCACCGCTGCAATAGGCACCGAGTAGCAAAACAGAGACAACAAGATAAATCTGATAAAGTTATGTCGTTCAGGCATCCAGTCTTCTGTGTGAGTGGCCTAAATGTAGTGCAGGAGCCTATTTTATAATAATGAACAGAATTTGTTGTGTTGTGCTTGGGTTTTTTTGTATTAACAGTTTTGGAGTATTGCTCAAAATTTCTTTTATTCTTATTTCTGAGGGAAAAATAGAAGACTGCTTCCTGGCTTCACAGGCTGTCGCTGAACAATCTTCAGAGTGCTGTAGAGAGGGTGTAAGAGGGTAAGCAGCCCCTTCACAGGGGGATGTGGGTCCGATGGAAAGATGTGAAGGGTTTGCAGCTCTGTCTCACGGTGGTAGCTGTTCTCCATCATTACAGTAAATGAGTAAGGGGGTTATGGGACAGATTCTGAACCTGTGGTGATCCTTGACTCTCCAGATGGTTTTCTGGTGAAGGTGACACCACAAGTGGGACAATGTGCCCACAGTCTGTGCTCAGAATATGCCCCTATGTTCCTGTGTATTGGTGGCTTTTTTTGGCTTCTGCAGAGAAGGCAAGTAACCCTCTTGTAATCATCGAGCTAAACTTGCTGATACCAGCTAAACTGAGCTTCTTCCTCTAGGAAGAGTTTTCATAAGTAGAGAAATAAAGAGGTTCATCTATGACAAATCTTACCTGACACAAACATATTTTGATCAGTCCGACACAATCTGTAGCAGGCGCATCTAAATATTATGAAGAAATATGTGGTGATCGGCTCCAAACACACGGCCTGTAATGTATACTTGCTAAATTCTTTCCATTGTGCTGTTAAATGCATCCAGCTGTCCATACGTTAAAGTTAAATATACTGTACTATAAAGCCGAACTGAGAGTGGAAACTATTAAAATAAACTCAGCTATTTCCCTGTTCTCCCTCTCCCCCTCAATTTTAGTTGGGGAAGGAGGAGAGTTATAACAACAGCTATCTGATGTGGTGCATGGCAATATTAGGGGGAGAGGGGAGCGCGAGTGGCAGGGAATGGGAGCAGCCCCAGTCTGATGAGTGAGGAGAAGTAGGGGTGAATATTCCAGGTCACCTCAGGGCGGGCAAAGGATCCTTCTTATGAGGAGCAAGCAAAATGTTGCCTGGATGGATCTAGTGTACATAGAAAAGATATGTGGGAAAGGGCAGAGAGAAGGTGATGTTGTCCTGGGTGATGTGGGAGGTCTTGAAGAGCCACAATCATCTATCTCATAACAGAATAAAACATCTTTTTTTCCTTAAAAAAGCTTTGAGGTCCATGGGTTGCAAAGCGTGTCCTAACGACTGATTTTGTTTGGCTTCTTACTTATCATTCTTTTATCATTAACTGCTACGGAAAAAGCAGAGATAAAACAGCAAGAAGAATGTAAACAGGAATGATTTGCAGTTCCTATGGGCAGTGCAGGTTCATGCCTCTTGTCCTAGAATTAGATTAGAATATCAAACTGAAAACTCTCTTATCAAGGGGCTGGAGCAAAAAGAACTTGATAGAAAAGCAATAGTCTATTAAAAAATAGCTTTTTTCTGACTAACTTTCACCCCACTATTCTAAGGAAGTGAGGCTTGTATTGTCTGTCTTACACGCATTTTCCATTTTTTGTTTGTTTTGACTTTTAAATCAACAAAAGACATATCAAAGACAGCCATCCTGCT